>NC_058406.1:50595482-50895482 GCF_002201575.2 Neomonachus schauinslandi
CTTAACCATCTGAGCCACCCAGGCGCCCCAGAATCCTCATTTTTAAATGGGGATATATTTCACAGGGTTGCTGTCAGGCTAGAACAAAATAATGTGTAAAGTACTTGGTACAGAGTACTCAATAAACGGTGGCCTGGGTTGTTTTTTTTTAATTATTATCGTCCCTACAAACAGAGGAAACATTGCTTAGAGAAGGCAACCCGCCCAAGGGCATTCAATGGAATAGACTTTATTGAGTACCTGCATAGGGCTGTGAATATGAAAATTCATGAAACCCCATCCCTGCCTTCTATCTAGGAACTCACACTCACTCTTAGTAAGAAAGCAAACAAGCTCTAGAACCTAGTGTTCTTTTTACTCCGTTCTGATGCAAATCCAGAAAAGAAAAGAAAAAAAAAAAAAAAGAGGAGACCGAAACCCATGTCAACTATTTCTTAGATAAAAAACCTTCTGCCTATGCAGGTTTGTTTCATTGTGGTGAAGGGTACTCTAACTCAATGTGCCTTCCCTAACTTACCTCCCCTCCATTATCAGGTATTTCTGAATAGTGGGAATTTCCTCCTCTGAAGGGAGAACTCCTTGCTTTTATGTAACACTGTACCATTGACTAAAAACACTCTCACCTATACTAATTTAATCTAACTAGCTTAATTTTCCCCAAATCCTGTGAGGCATGAATTGTAAAATCATTTTAGAGTAGAAGAAATTGAGACACAGCTATGAGTGTCATAATCTAGACTAGAACTAGATCAATAGCCACATGCTAGTTTAATTACTAGTTTAAAGCCTCCCCACTAAACTACACTGAACCTATGTTAAAATATTTTGCACTCTCACCTAGATTTCCTTCTACTTTCTCTGAGCCTCTGTGACACACTCTAACTCTCCTAAGGGTCCAATACTGAACCTTGTATTTGAGGAATTCCCCCAGGCAATATGTTTATTCAATAATCCATGCAACATAATATAATATCACCTTTTCAAGTAAGGCTATGACTTTTACATAGGCTAGATCCATAAAGAGAGATGGAGAATGATACTTTGCATTTGTTTAGCAGTCTTTCAAAGTGCTTCCGTATATATTATTCAGAGAGGAAGAATGAAATTTGAATTTAAGAGAAGAAAGGATGTTAGAGATTCTCAAATCCAGTGTTTCTTAACCTTCTTTGGGTCGCCTGCCTATTTGAGAATCTGACAAAAGCTACAGACCTCCTACCCAGAAAGATGTACAAATGAACATATACACACATATCTACATAGTTTCAAAGGGATTCTTGGACTGCCCCCAGGTTAAGAAGTGCTCTAACTTGTAACTCAATTTACAAATGAGGAAGCTACTATTTAATCATGACAGGATCCCTATGAGCAGGCAGAGTAAGTATTATTCACATTTTCCAGATCTGGAAACAAGGTCCAGTGAGGTTTCAAGACTTGCCCAAAGTCTTACATCTAGTTAACAACAAGCAGTGCAGAACCCAGGACTCTGAACAGTCTGGTTATTCTTCTAGGTCACATCACCTTCCCACTGCACTATGGAATTCTTCACCATAAGAAAGCCTCTTTCTATAGCCAATAGTTTATTTTACCCTTCAAAACACACATAATTCTTGACTTCCAATGAAAAAAGCTCTAAATAAAAAAAATTGTTCTCTTCACAATAGTAACTCATTTCTTAGAGATTTCCAAAAGGTTTTAGTCACTGCTAACACATTAAATATTGAAGTCTAGAAATTAGAACTGTAAACAACTCTGTAATTTCTACATTGGTGGTTACATACCAATCTGGTCAACTTCCCCATTTAGCAGCAAACATACCTGAATCCAAGCAAAGAAGGCAAATATGTTAACACTTCTCTTGGAAGGGTTCAGGAAAGAAGTATTGGCACATTAGAATTACATCTAGCACATACAGGGCTTACTAAATATTTGTTAAATGAACAAATGGGTTTACCAATAAATACTACTGAGTTTTCAAAATATTTTGTTTCCACTTTCAAAAATTATATACATAAACTAAGAAAACACTCAAATACAGTACTTTTTGGTTAAGGTCTAAGTTAAACCCTCAACAGTATATTCAATACTAAACTATACATAAGAACAAATATGTTTTTTTAAATGTTTACTCACATTTTACCAAAACAGTTTATGTTATTAAGGTAATGGTTCTGATTGATTTTATTATAATTTATTCATTCTCTCATAATAACAAATATATGTAAAATACTATTGGGAAGAAAATATCTCAGATACATATAAAATATTTAGATATGCCAAAGATACAATAACATTTATGATGAATATTAAATTTTTGCAACAGTATGATTATTATTAACATTTAATTTAACTTCACTTAATAGCAGGCTATCTTTCTACTCTCAAGATTTCCATATCTGAGGAGCAGTCTTTATTTGTAAGCCAAAAGCTTCCAGAATATATACTAGGATGCTAAGCATTTTGGTATTTAAGAAGAATGAAAGATGCTGTGTTTTAGCTTTGCTTATTTATGCTAGCTTTAATAGACTTTGAGTCTGAATTTTAATGTTTCATTATCATAGTTTTTTGTGATAACTGGATAGATTAAGAATTTTCTACAAAACAAATGCTTAAAAAGGCAATAAACCTGTTGAAGGAATAAATTGCTTTTAGGATATCTATACTACAGAAAAGGTATTGTACCCACTCTACCTAGTGATTAGGTTTATATTGCAATGTGACTCATAAGACTCACTGTACTGAATAAAAATTTAGGCAATTAGTGATCTTATTTCTAGGAAGAACTGCTTGCTATCGTATATTAACACAGATCTCGCTCAATTAAAATTGCTCACAGTCAGCAAAAATAATTTCTGCACTGTAATGAAATAATGAAATAATTATATGCAAGGGAGGACTTGTGATCTTTTTAATTATTCTATTCTTCATTTTTAAAAGGGCTATTTGAAAACGTACTCTTATAATTGATTGCTATAAATCAGTCAAACGCATTCTAAGGATCATAAATATTCTAACTTTTAAAAGACAAAGAAATGCTAAATATTCAATGGAATACTTCAATATTCAGAAAATTTAATCTGGGGGGAAAGGATAGACTGCTCTTTGGAAAATAAAAAAGTAAATTTGTTGTCCCGTGAAAAATGAAATATCTTGAATGTCAGTAACAGAAATGGAATTAACAAGAGATCTTTTTATTGTTTTTTAAGGTCATTAGGCTGTGAATTCTATAATTATGGAAATTGTCAGTCCAGTTCTGTAAGAATGTTTGCTCCCATCCATAAGGTAGTAGAATGTTCAATCAGTCTCTCTCGTGGGAAAGTTAGGTCATAACTGTAAGTGTACCAGCAAAATTGAATTAAGCAAAGAGATTTCATTAGTATTTATAGCCAGAAGGCATCTGTAAAAGTACAGGGCAAAGAAGTTATGTGGAAGTCAAAGGAGAAAAAAAAATGGGTTTCCAGTGACAAAGGCGAATCTGAAAGAGATATAAGTGTATAATGAATAAGAGCTATTGAACACTACAGCAAAGAGGGAGTTGCAAAGATGTCAAATATTGATTTTCTTGTGTATGCCTTTGGACTACATATGTAATTGTTTGGATTTGCTGTCTTCGGACTACATATGTAATTGTTTGGATTTGCTGTCTTCATGGTACAACAATATTTGTTGTCGAAGGTTAGAAAGCATGATGTGAAATAAACTAAAAACTAAGAAACATGTTGGAGAATTATAATAATCCTCCACTCAGTATCTCATTGAGAGGTTTCTGTATTTTCTTACAAAAGAACATTTTTAATGAAGAAAAATGTTATATACTTTTCAACAGAACACCAGATTCTTATTATTAATTATGTTAATTGAGAATTATTTGATTGACTTTCAGTCTCATTTTAAATTAAACTAGGTTCTCTATTTCCTTATTTTATTGAATGGATCTTCTTAAACCATATATCTAATTTTGAAAGTACAGTTAACCATACTTATTTATTCAGTATGATTATAATTAATTCAGTTAAAGCTAAACTGATAATAAAAATCTGATGTCACCACTTTAAAAGAAATATTTTCTATAGTATTTTCCTTTTCACTACAGAAATTCCAGAAAGAGAACTTCTGCATTTTAAAGTCTATATAAGTATATATATTTAATAACAAATTGCAAACTCAATCAAATTAATAATCAAGCTAGTACAGTCACTAAACAAATACTGTTTTCTATTGTTTTCAAGGGTTATTTTCTCCCTGACTATTCCAGTCTGAACAAAGAATGTTAATAATTATAAGGCACTTTTTAACTAACATGCTCTTTTTAAAAACATGTTTTTAAATAACAGATTCACTTGTTTTTTTTATCTGATTTAATTGTTAGGACCTTGACTCACATTTATGAATATTACCTTGTTCTCTTTCCTCCCTCAGGAAGTTTAAAAACAGCAAAACTCTCCAGGTGGATTTTATTGCACTTAAAACCACAATGACCACAAACTGAAAAGAGAAAGAAAAAAAAAAAAGTATGAGATGTTTTAAGCATTAGAGGCAGACAGGAATACAAATAAAGGAACAGTATAATATACGGCACAAGCCTATCATTCTACCAGTGCAGAAAATACTAGCGAGGAAAAATCTGCAGAGAAGACCATTTCTGCAGCACAAACAAGTTTCACATTTTATTTTCAATGTGTTACTTTTAACACTACTAAATATTTAATAGCAAAGTAAAACAGAGTGACAGCGTCAGTCTATGTGAAATCCAAAATATTTTTTTCGCAGGGCTTTGGAAGCATGTAGGACGCAAAGGAGGTAATCCAGTAGTAATGGCAGCTCCTCTCCGAGGTAAATACTTGTCAGGAACAAAACGTAATTCAATTGCACTCTTCTTTTCTGAAAAGGTTGCTTGTGGAATATCCATCATAAAGTCATTTCTATTTCTTAAGAGCTATTAGTGCCTGGCCCCTTGGCTTCATTAAGACACTCTTTTTCAATATATTCTCTTATTTTAGACTTCATCCCACTTCTCAGCTACACAGTGCACATTGCAATTTCCCGGCTACCAAGGGAGCTGTCAGCCACGCCCCCCAGTGACTGACATGCAAGGATAAGGTAGCAATGGAGAGGAAGGCGGATTTGTTGGCACTATGTCGGAAACATTTCTTAAACCCTAGAGGTTGAAAGGGAGTTTGGCCAAGCCTCTGAGACAGAGTGCTAGATCATTTAGCTGACACTAACATTACCATGCTCCCCATTAGGAGGGCATCAGTCTCCAGGCCCGTTAATCTCACCCAATGTTCTGGTGGAGCTAAAGAAGCTAGAAGTTTTGAGAGTTCCTGCCACCAGACCTCAATGTTGCCTAAGCAAGCATTAAGAGATTATGGTAATAATAGGTGTGCTTACACCAAATAAAAGGTTTCATTAATCAAGCCATATTGAGATAAACCTGTCACTGGACGGAGGAAACCAGAAATCAAATACTGTGAAAGTTCTGACAGATTATTAAATAGAAACCCTTTAAAATAGAATTTAATTTACTGTGATATTATAGATATTTATGCATCAATAGGCAAGTGCAGATTGAGTTCAGAGGTCGGCTCTGGTATTTGAAAAATAAAAGCACAGGATGAAACAAAAGGCGACAGTTACCTTTGTCTGAAATTAGGGTTCATTAGACTAAATGGGAAGGTTCTAACTGATTCATGTAGGGAACTGAAGCACAGCATACGATGTGGTGTGCAATATTGGATAACAGGCAAATCCAATTAAGGGATCTTCATTCTGTTAAAGACTTGTCTACAAACTTAAAAAAAAAAAAAAAAAATCCCAGAGCCAGCCATGGAGCGGTCCAGGTGGTTGGTTGTCTGTGGTGACCCTCCCTCACACCACAGTAGGTAAATATATTCCCTTCCCAGCATTATGTTTAGGAATGTTGGAGTTGGGAGTCAGACAGATCTGAGTTCAAATCACACCTCTGCTATTTACTAGCTGTATGACTTTTGGCAAATGACCATCTTTTAGCCTGAATATCCTAATCAGTAAAACAGATACTACCAGCAACCACCTTATAGGGCTATTGTGAGGACTGAGATCAGGTTTGCAAAGCACTCAGTACAGTGGCTAGCAGTGTGCCACAAACCATAGTTATTAATTCTCCCATTTCCTTCTTTCTTTCTCTCCCTCTTCACTTCTTCCAGTCTCTTTATCTTTTGGCCCCTCTTCCCTTTTTCTTTTATCCCCACCTGTCCCACAGTACCAACCACCGGCACCAGCAGCACCTCTAGGCATTGTGCACCCCCTTTGGATCAAAGAGCCTGCTGACCTCTGGTTTGCAGGCAGAGCTCAAAATGAAGATATAAAAGACCTATTCATTCATACTGCCTCATTCATGAAACAATGTTGGAAGTTTCCTTGGCTCTCTAATGTCTGCAACTTCCTTGTTCATACTGAGAGAAGTAAGTTCCAGATTCTACCAGGTTTTTTTTTTTTTGAAGTAGGCTCCATCCTGAGTGGAGCCCAACATGGAGGTTGAACCCACGACCCTGAGATCAAGACCCAATCAAGAGTTGGACACCCAACCAATTGAGCCATCCAGGCACCCCAGATCCCCAGATTCTACCAAACTGATCCACAGGTGCAATCTTTCCTTAAAGTCAAATTAAAACTTTGTCACAAATTTCTTAAGGACTGGTGGCTAAAAATATATGTGACAAATCACTAAGAAGATTTGCTTAATAAAAATTTTTTTAAGAATCCCATACCCTAAATGTTTTATTCTTACAGTTTGACATGTATTTCAATCTCCTAATTCACGTTCCCAACATTTCTCTCTTTCCTGGGGTTTTGTTTTGTAGTTTAAAGTTTCTTTTTCTTAGTGTCTCTATCCCATTCCATTTATCCTGGTTGGAAGAAAAAGCAAGTTCTTAAAAAAAAAAAGTTTGAATAATATCTCAATGAATAATGGTCATAGAAAGGGTCTCTGTAGAAAAACAGAGAGCACCTTACCCATATATGAAAGATAATAGGCAGGCAGCATACAATCTTGTTACTGTAACTCCCAGGTGTCTAGAAAACAGCCTAGACAGATTCAAAATGCCACAAAGTGGCCGTACCCCTTTGAGAAAGTCATTTGTCTTCCCTGAACTCCCAAGCTGGATTAGGGAGCTACCTATTCCCTTTGAAGCCTATATCAGAACTCTTCCCACACTACTGAAATTATCTTCCCCACCACTAACCTATAAGCTAGTCATGAGCAAGATATCTTATTTATTTGTGTCCCCTGGCCAGCAGTGGTGTTCTTGATAAATGTTTGCTGAATTAATAAAAAATATTCGCATCCAGGCCTGAGTTAAATGACCCATCGAAATCCCCTCCACATTTATTAATTGAAAGTGGCATAATTGACCTGCATGTAAAGATAAAATGACTCAGATCACTTGAAATGATTTAATATTAAAACAAGAGTTGGGGCGCCTGGGTGTCTCAGTCAGTTAAGCATCCGACTCTTGATTTCAGCTCAGGTCATGATCTCAGGGTTGTGAGATCAAGCCCCACATTGGGCTCTGTGCTCAATATGGAGTCTGCTTAAGATTCTCTTCATCTGCCACCCCCCCTTAATCTCTCTCTCACTTTTTCTCTCTCTTGCTCTCTTGCTCTCTTAAATAAATAAAATCTTAGAAAGCAAATAAACAAAAAACCAAAGAGCTGTCAGAAAACTTTATTTTTTTTTAAGATTTTATTTATTTATTTGACAGAGACAGAGCCAGAGAGGGAACACAAGCAGGGGGAGTGGGAGAGGGAGAAGCAGGCTTCCCGCGGAGCAGGGAGCCCGATGCAGAGCTCAATCCCAGGACCCTGGGATCATGACCTGAGCCGTAGGCAGACGCCTAATGACTGAGCCACCCAGGCACCCAGAAAACTTCTCTTTAAATAAAAGTGTCCTCAAACCATAACTCTTTTGAATTTGTTGGTGTCACTTTGGACTTAGTCTTTACCTGTATTTTAATAGAACCATAGTTCAAAGAGAAATGGAAAAAGAAAAAAAGTATGTTTCAATTTTTAGCTACCACCATTCCTCCAACATAAATCACTTGACTTTTCTCTTCCTGTTTCCTATTTCATAAAATGAAAATACTGATAGAGGCCAAGAATAGATACAGTGTTTGTTTCTAAGGGTCAAATCTCATAATAAAAACATCTACATTTATTGTTATTATTATTGTTTTTAAATTGAGAATATTCAACTTTTGTGAATTGTATAGTTATCCACTGCTGTGTAACATATCCCCCAAATTTAGCAACTCAAAACAGCAAGCATTTATTATCTTACACAGTTTTGCAGGATCTCTCATGCAGTCCAACAATCAGCATTGCAGCCTTCTGAAACTTTGACCAGAGCTAGGGGACCCATTTCCAAGATGGCTCACTCACTTGTCTATTAGCAAAAGGCTGGTTTTCCTCACTGGTTACAGGCAGAAGGCCTCTGTTCCTTGCCATGTGGACCTCTCATAGAGTTGTCTGAGTATTTTCATGGGCTCACAGCTGCCTTCCCCAGACTGAAAGATGCAAGAGAGTACAAGGCAGAAAGAAGCCACAATGTCTTCTATGAGGAAGTGACATACCATTCTTTCTATCATATTCTATTGGTCACACAAACCAATGCTGATATAATGTTAGGAGGAGACTATACAAGGTCATGATTACCAGGAGGCAAGGGATCACTGGAGACCATCTTGGAGCCTGGTTACCACGCCAAAAAAATATTAATATCCATGCCAATGGAGCAGAGAAGAAATGATTCTCAGTTGATTAGGGGGTGGAAAGCCAGAGTCAAAATGACTTCCTCAGCACTGAGATTAAAGTGTACTAAGCCAGTTCAAATAACAATTAATTAATTAAGTAGATGAACTTGTTGGAGTTCTGATTCCTTATTTCTGTGGTTTTTTATATCCACAACTTTTCACTGTATCACTTATTCCCTGAATTCAACAAAAGTAAATTTACCTTCCCCAACTTTACCTATAACTGCAACACTTGGGGTGAGGGAAAAATCATATTTCTCCTAACCAACAGACATCAACAAACAAGACATAAAATAAACCCACACTTATGAATATAGGAGCTAAAAGACACAAACTGAATATTCAGTAGGCAGCACTTAATTTTATTATACTAGTTCTTTTCAACATCTCAGCTGGTTGCACAAGGTTGCATGAATGCAACTAGATTCTCTGAGTCTCAGCTGAAAAGTATGAAAGTCTGAATCCCAGTGGGTTTGACAAACCTTTTTCCATCAAATAATAACTCCCCATCAAAAAGATAATTTTCCCAATATCCTACTTCCTGTATCCTGCCAGGTGAAAAAGGAAACTGGGAATTGAGGGGTGCCTGGCTGGCTCAGTCAGTACAGCATGCGACTCTTGATCTCGGGGTTATAAGTTCCAGTCCTATGTTGGGTGTAGAGATTACTTAAAAATAAAATCTTAAAAAAAAAAAAAAGAAAACTGGAAATTGTGATGTGAGTTCTAGCCCCAGCTATCATTAACTTGCTGTGATTTCTAGCATGTCACATCTCTGCTCTTCAATTTTAAAGAGTCAGGATTGGATCAAAAGAATTCTTCCGAGACAAAAGTAATCCTATAATTCTAATTCATCTGTTCTTTCAGATAAACCCAGTTTGCTTATCCTTATCGACAGTCATTTGTGACCCTGATTGCATTGATTTCTTACTACATTGTGTCAGAAAGCAATAGGACAAGCGCTATATCTGAATTTATATTAGGCTTCTGTCTACCACTAGCCCCTCTTTCCCAAAAATACTGCTGGAAAATACCCTGTAATATTGACTGAGGGAAGCTCAGCAGGAATGAAAATACTCAGCCAGTAAGGTGAAACTATTCTGTGACCACTGGAACCAAATTGGAGATAAATTTAGGTATACAGATATAAAAACCAATTTTTAAAAAATGGTTTTAACAAAAAATGATTGCTTGTAGACTGAGACAGGAAGAGGTCTTTCCCCAAAGGACTCACTCTTCACAAAGTTTGGCAGCATGATGAAAGGCAGAGGAGCATGATTCCATGGCAGTAGAGGAAATGATACTCTCATCAGCTGGCAACCAATTTTCCTCAGAGGAGGTACAGACACAGCTAAGTCAGGCCAAAAGTTATGAATGCCCCTGAATTCCCACGGGAAAAGACTGTAGTGCAAAGAAAGGAGTTTCATCTATTGAGCCTAGACAAGCCTGAACAAGAAAGGGAAGCCCTTTAGCAATTTCCTGACAAAGAAAGAAAGCAAGAAAATGAGGGAAAGAAATAAAGGTAAGGAAGAGAAAGGGTACAGAAAGAAAACAATAGGAAAATACAAGAATGAAAGTAAAGAGAGGGAAAAAATTGTCTAGGACTAGAAACTTATCAAGGAAGCCCTGATAGTCTTGTTCAGTAAGGTACCCCTAACACATACCACAGTGCCTGGAATGGAACAAGTGTTTGGTATATGCTAAAGGAATAAAAACAGTTTTGAAAAAGGCAGGATATTCATTTGTTTCCAGCTGAGTACTAACTGCAGACAAAAATCTCACCACTGAACAATAGATGTGAGGGAAGGAGAAAAGGTAGATGGATCAGCACAAACTTATTACCCCTCTGGAAAAAAAGGAATGAAAACACATGTCCTATTGCTACATACCTTGTCATTTTTTCAAATTTTCTTCTGATATTAATAATCTCTATCAGTTACACACCTTGTAAATATTTTAGGATCATGTTAAAAACATCTTATTTATATACCAGTTCAAAAATGTTTTGATGTTCCTAAAAAAAAAAAAAGAAAAAAGAAAAGAAAAATAGTACTTTATTTGGACATAGAAATCTGTATCATTTCTTAGAGTTCTACCAATATTTCATTATTAAAATAAAATTGTCAAGAAAAAGCAATTAAGTAAAAAAGCAGCACTTAAAGGTTTTCTAGGATTTTAATCCTTCTGCAGAATAAGTTACTTGTTTATAAATTTGGTCATCTGGTTTAAACAGTGACACAAGACCAAACTCCATTACAGTTCACTCAGCTCATACAGCTCAGTTCATTCCCCTTCTACAGATTATTTTAGATCTTGGTCTAACACAACTATCCCTTTAGGACCAGTCGGATTGCCATAGTAATTGCTCAGTGACCACAGTTGTTGCAACTTTGACACAGGAATGACCACAGTTCTAGGTCAGCTTTCATTTCACCGAGAAATGAAGACACATTTAAAAAAGTGGGACTACACACACACACAGACTGCATCACAAACACAATGTCTACTACAGAGAGGAAGCAAAAAGAACAGCATCTACTTCAATTTTACATAAAAACTCAGATCAAAAATACTATTTTTTTCCTCCATCATTCCTCTTTTTTAAGAACATGAAAGAGATCACTCTCACACAGCATTTTAATCAGATATGTCTTTGTTTAAATGAATTATATTCCTAAGTAGAAATAATCAAACCAGATAGCCTGTTAATAATCCATGCAATGTCTTTCAAATTTCATATCTTCTGGTAAATAAATATTTTAGAACAAGACTGAGAGATTATATTTTTCTTAATAAAATGAATTTCAAATGATCTAATTTTATGTAAGCTTAAAATGTGATGATTTTTGATAGAGAAACTTATCAACATGTTTATAAAATAAGGTACATTATAAGGATTGAAATTTATCTGTAAATGTAAATGTAAAATGAAAAAGAGACACATTTCAATTGAATCAGGCATCAAATATCGACAAAAACTGTTCCATGCCTCACCCACATTCTAAGCAGAGCAGGATCAAAGTGAAATGGGACACTCAAGGATGTAAAATGCAAGATAGAATATACTCAATTGCTAAGTTTTGTGTGTTCACATCTTATCAAAAAGGGAGCTAACTTTAAAATAGGCCAACATTACATTCTAAAAGGAGGTCAAAATATTAATTTTTAAATTTATTTTAGTAATTTTCCTTATGCAGATTTGAGTTCTTATCTAGAGCTTGTCAATCAGCATTAATTAGTAATTATAACTGGGGCGCCTGGCCAGCTCAGTTGGTAGAACATGCAACTCTTCATCTGGAGTCCTAAGTTCAAGTCCCACATTGGCCATAGAGCTTACTTAAGAAAAAAAAAAAGGTGGGGACCTGGCTGGCTCAGTCAATGGAGCACAGGGCTCTTGATCTCTGGGTCATGAGTTCGAGCCCCACTTCCATAATGGGCACTATGCTAAGCACTTCATTACATTATCTCATGTAATCCTAAAAACCCTATGAGGTAAATAAATTACTTTCCCCACATTACAGGTGAGGAAACTGGGACTTCTGACAATACAGTGATTTAAGATAATGAAAACAAGCTGTTCACTACAAAGACCTAGAAATGCTGGAAGAAATAAAATAAACATTATTTTAGAAGTACAAAAAAAAAAATAAAAGTACAACTGAGGGCGCCTGGGTGGCTCAGTCGGTTAAGCGTCTGCCTTCGGCTCAGGTCATGACTCCTGGGATCGAGTCCTGCATCGGGCTCCCTGTTCCATGGGAAGCCTGCTTCTCCCTCTGCCTCTCTCTCTCTCTCTGTCACTCATGAATAAATAAATAAAATGTTAAAAAATAAAAAATAAAAAAATAAAAGTACAACTGAGAAAGAAAGAAGGAATAAAGATAATCAATCAATCCTAGGTGCCAAAAATGAACAGATTGCTAAACCATAAGGTAGAACAGAGTTTCAGTTGGCTTGGGGAAGAACTGGTTTCCATAACCTAAAGACTTAGGTTTTCATATTCACATAGGAAGACTTGGTTTCAGTAACCTAAAAACTTAGGTTTTAATATTCACATAGGAAAAAAAACATGGGACTTTGGGTGTGCATGAGGAACTAAGAATTAATGGATAAAGCCAAGATTCTTAAATGTCTGCTCTTTCTGAGAAGAGATGAACTAGAAAAGAAATATGTTTACCACAACTAGATGACAAAAGAAGCTTATCTGTCTCTTTTGGGCTTTAAGTTGGAGGGAGGGAAAAAAACCTCCCCAAAATTCACAATTTCAGGCCTGTGCCTTCCATAAATTTGAGGCTAAAATGAAAATAAAATGCATGGTTTCGGGGGCCTCATATTGCGAAGTTAACACAATGACTGAGCTTTGGTTGGTGATCTCTCTGAAGCAACTGGTGGAAGCCAAAGCAAAAAAGCTTCAGTAAAGATAATCCCACAATAAAACATGTAAGGAAAAAATCCATAATGATCAAGAGTCTGTGTCTAAGAATTTCAATAAAATTACACTCTGTAAGACAATATTAAGAAAGGAATAAAGCCATAAAAGAGGAGGTAGTATGAAAAGAAGCTGATTATGGAGGAAAAAATACTATAAAACTTAGAAAAACAATAGGATCAGCACTTTCAGAAGTAAAAAATTAAACGCTTAAAACGAAAAGAAAATAGCTAAAACTCAAAGAATGGGCTGAATAAAAGAGGAAGTACAGCTGAAAAAATATTGATGAACTGAAAGATAGATCTGAGGAAGGAAGCACAAAGATCTAAAAAATGGGAAAATTTAAAGAGAAGTAAAGACATGAAAGATAGAATCAAAAACTCCAATGTATCTCTGATAAGAAGGAAATGGGCAGAATAGAGGAAATGCAATATTCAAGAGATAATGGCTACAGAAATGGTACATCCACTTTGGAAACCACAGTTTGGCAGTCTTCAGAAAGTTGAACATAGTTACAATATGACTCAGCAATAAATCCTAGGTATATTTATAAGAGAATTGAGAACATATGTCCACACAAAAAGTTGTACATGAATATTAATAGCAGCATTATTCATCATAGCCAAAAAGTCAAATGCCCATCAACTGATAAATGAACAAAATATGATATATCCATACATGGGAATATCATTTGTCCACAAAAAATGTGAAGTTCTAATACATGTTACAACATGGATGAACTCTGGAATCATTACACAGTGAAAGAAGCCAGACACAAGGGGCCTCTGGGTGGCTCAGTTGGTTATTGATTTTGGCTCAGGTCATGATCTCAGGGTCATGGGATCCAGCCAGGTCAGGCTCTGCATTGAGTGTGGAGCCTGCTTAAGATTCTCTCTCGGGGCACCTGGGTGGCTCAGTCGGTTAAGCATCTGCCTTCGGCTCAGGTCATGATCCCAGGGTCCTGAGATCAAGCCCCGGATCGGGCTCCCTGCTCAGTGGGAAGCCTGCTTCTCGCTCTCCCACTCCCCCTGCTTGTGTTCCCTCTCTCGCTGTCATTCTCTCTGTCAAATAAATAAATAAAATCTTAAAAAAAAAAAAAAAAAGATTCTCTCTCTCCCTTGGGACGCCTGAGTGGCTCAGTCGGTTAAGCGTCTGCCTTTGGCTCAGGTCATGATCCCAGGATCCTGGGATCAAGTTGCATATGAGGCTCCTTGCTCCGTGGGGAGCCTGCTTCTCCCTCTGCCTGCTGCTTTGCTCTCTCTCCCTGCTTGTGCACTCTCACTCTCTCACAAATAAATAAAATCTAAAAAGAAAAAAAAAAAAAGATTCTCCTATTGCCTCTGCCCCTCCCCCCCACATGCACACACTCTCTTTCTCTCTCTCAAAAAAAAAGCCAGACACAAAATTCTACATATTCTATGTTTAAGGGTATGCCAGAATGAGGAGAAAATCAATGAACCAAAACCAAGCCAGAACTAACATAGATGTTAGGATTATTAGATAAGGACACTGAAAGAGTTATTATAATCTGCATTTTACATATTCAAAGGGCTAGAGGAATTGTTAAACATGTTAAGTAAAGACATTAAAGAATATTAAAAAAGCAAACTTCTTGGGGCATCTAGCTGGCTCAGTTTGTGGAGTGTGTGACTTTTGATCTTGGGGCTGTGAGTTTGAGGCCCATGTTGGGTGCAGAGATTACTTAAAAATAAAATCTTTTAAAAAAATCAAATTTCTAGGGCGCCTGGGTGGCTCAGTTGGTTAAGCGACTGCCTTCGGCTCAGGCCATGATCCTGGAGTCCCGGGATCGAGTCCCGCATCGGGCTCCCTGCTAAGCAGGGAGTCTGCTGCTCCCTCTGACCCTCCCCCCTCTCATGTGCTCTCTCTCATTCTCTCTCTCTCAAATAAATAAATAAAATCTTTAAAAAAAAAATCAAATTTCTAGAGATTAAAAACTGCAATGTCTAAAATGAAAAATGTAGAGGCGCCTGGGTGGCTCAGTCATTAAGCATCTGCCTTTGGCTCAGGTCATGATCCCATGGTCCTGGGATCGAGCCCCGCATCGGGCTCCCTGCTCCACGGGAAGCCTGCCTCTCCCTCTCCCACTCCCCCTGCTTGTGTTCCTGCTCTTGCTATCTCTCTCTCTGTCAAATAAATAAATAATATCTTTAAAATAAATAAATAAAAATAAATAAAATAGGTGAAATTAACAGCAAATTAGGCATTGCTGAAAAAAACACCAATGAACTTGAAGATATAGCATTAGAAAATAAACACAAACACACTGAGAAAAAATACTCAAAAGGAAAAAGAAAGCAAGAATAAAATATAATATAATATATTATAATATAATATCAGTATGCTGTGTAACAACTTCAAGTGATCTAGTATACCTGTAACCAGGATTCACAAAAAAGGGAGGGACAAACAGAAAAAAAATATTTGCAGAAATACTGTCTAAAAATTTTCCAAATTTGATGAAAACTATTAACCTGCAGATTCAAGGGGCACTTGGGTGGCTCAGTCAGTTAAGCAACTGACTCTTGATTTTAGCTCAGGTCTTGATCTCAGGGTCATGAATTCAAGTCCCAAGCTGGGCTCAATGCTGGGCATTGGAGCCTACTTAAATAAATAAATAAATAAATAAATCTACATATTCAAGAATTTCAACAAACCCTAAGTACATAAAAAGAAACCACACCAAGACACATTATAATAAATTATTTAAAATTATTTAAAATTAGTAATAAACAGAAAATCTTAAAAGCAGCTAGTGAAAAAATCACATTACTTATAAAGAATGAAGATAAGAATTACAGCAGACTTCTCTGATTTGTGTTCCCTCTCTTGCTGTCTCAGGACAAATGCAAGCAAGTCAGTAGAACAATATCCAAAAAGTACTTAAAGAATAAAATTGCCAAACTACAATTCTTTTTTTTTTTAAGACTTTATTTATTTACTTGAGAGAGAGAGAGCACACAAGCAGGGGGAGGGGCAGAGGGAGAGGGAGAAGCTGACTCTCCGCCAAGCAGGGAGCCCAACACAGGGCTCGATCCCAGGACCCCTGGTATCATGAACTGAGCCAAAGGCAGAGACTTAACTGACTGAGCCGCCCATGTGCTCCACCAAACTACAATTCTGTATCCAAGGAAATATCTTTCAGAAATAAAGGAAGATATTGGGGGACAAAAAAGCAAATTTCCACCAGTGGATGAATGGATATACAAAAGGCAGTATATCTATACAATGGAATATTATTCTGCTATAAACAGGAAGAAGTACTAATACATGCTACAAAAAGATAAACCTTGAAAATATTATGCTAAGTGAAAAGAGCCATTTACAAAAGACTATATACTACATAATTCCATTCATATGAAAGTCTAGATGGGCGCCTGGGTGGCTCAGTCCTTAAGCATCTGCCTTCGGCTCAGGTCATGATCCCAGGGTCCTGGGAAGGAGCTCTGCATTGGGCTCCCTGCTCAGCAGGAAGCCTGCTTCTCCCTTTCCCACCCCCCACCACCACTTGTGTTCCCTCTCTTGCTATGTCTCTCTCTGTCAAATAAATAAATAAAATCTTTTTTTTTTTTTAAGATTTTATTTATTTGACAGAGACACAGCGAGAGAGGGAACATGAGCAGGGGGAGGTGCAGAGGGAGAAACAGGCTTCCCGCTGAGCAAGAAGCCTGATGTGGGACCCGATCCCAGGACCCTGGGATCATGACCTGAGCCAAAGGCAGACGCTTACCAGGCAGACGCTTAATGACTGAGCCACCCAGGCGCCCCAATAAATAAAATCTTTAAAAAAAAAAAAAAGAAAGTCTAAAGAAGGAAATCTATAGAGACAGAAAGTAATGTAGTGCTTACTTAAGGCTTGGGGATGGGAGAGAGAAGGACAGGGAGTGATAGCTAAGGAAGATAAGTTTCTTACTCAGATGATGAAAATATTCTAAAACTGTGGTAATAGTTGCACATAACTGTGAACACACTAAAAACTGTTAAATTGTACACCTTAAGTAAGTGAATTGTATTGATGTGAATTATATCTCAATAAAGCTGTTTTTAAAAAATGAAGACAAAGTAAAGACTTTTCCGAACATACAAAACCTGAAAGAATTAATCACCAGCAAGCCTGCATTGCAAGAACTATTAAGGAATGTCTTTTAGGAGGCGCCTGGGTGGCTCAGTAAGTTGAGCATCTGATTTCAGCTCAGGTCATGATCTCAGGGTCATGGGATAGAGCCCTGTGGCAGGCTCTGCAGTGGGGAGTCTGCTTGTCCCTCTGCCCCCTCCCCCCACTCTGCTCCTGCTCTCTCTCTCTCCAATAAATAAATAAAATCTTTTAAAAAAAGGAATGTCTTTTAGGGAAAAGGAAATGACACCAGATAAAAATATGGGCCTACTCAAAAAAGTAAAGAGCACTAGAAATGGTAACTATGTGAGTAAATATATGCATTTTTGTCTTATTTAAATCTCATTAAAATATAAACAAAAATAATAACAGTGTGGTATGGGATATATATCTTGTAAAAGTAAAATGTATCACAACAACACAAAGGCTGAGAAGAAATAGAAATATACTATTATAAGATGTTTATACTATATATTTAGTACAATGTCATTTGAATGTAAACTGTGATAAAGATGAATATTATAAACTCTAAATCAAACATTAAAATAACAAAAAAAGTTGTAACTAATAGCCAACAAAGCAGATACAACAGAATCATAAAAAATATTCAATCCAAAAGAAGGGAGAAAAGGGGTGCCTGGCTGGCTCAGTCGGTAGAACAGGCAACTCTTAATCTCAGGGTCATGCGTTCAAGCCCTACATTGGGCATACATCCTACTTAAAAATATTAAATTAAAATTAAAAAAAAAAGAGACAGGGGTGCCTGGGTGACTCAGTCGTTAAGCATGCCTTTGGCTCAGGTCATGATCCCGGGGTCCTGGGATCCAGCCCAGCATTGAACTCCCTGCTCGGCGAGAAGCCTGCTTCTCCCTCTCCCACTCCCTCTGCTTGTGTTCCTGCTCTCGCTATCTCTGTCTCTGTCAAATAAATAAATAAAATCTTTAAAAAATAAATAAATAAAAATTTAAAAAGAGACAGAAAAGGGGGAAGGGAGAACAAAGAAAGATTGCACAAGTGGCAAATGACAAATTTAAACCTAACAATTATCAATAATCAGATTAAATGTGAAACATTTAACTAAAACAACGGCAACAACACCAGTTATTAGATTACAAAGCAAATTCTAATAAATATCCAAGAATCTGAAGCTTCTGATAGGAAGAAACTGAAATTTCAGAGAGTTTAAGTAATTTTTCCCAGAACATACAATTAGTAGGTAGTGCGCAGTTAACTCCATGACTGGTCTTTATTAATAACCAGAAATAATTATTTAATAATTATACCACCTCTATTAAAAGTTTAATTTAAACTTTAAAAAATTTATTCCCTGTAATATAATACAGTTATTCCTTCTATATTGTATCTGACATTCAACCTCTCTTTGTAGACATTCCTAGAATAGAAGCATTCTACTTCACTAGGAAGCTGTAATTTGAAATATGGGTAATTTTAATGGGCTGTATAAGCATGCAAGACAGAGAAAATCATATGGATAAAAAACAGGGCAAATAAGCAGGATTATGGGAAGGTAGGTTGGGTCCATATCAATAACAGTTTATTTATGGGAAAGAGGTGGAACGTAGAAGATTATTAGGGAAATGACATGTTTTAGAAAGAATAATATGATTGAAATAAGAAATATAGATCCTTTCAAAATACTCCTTACAAACTACATCATTGTATCTAAATTGTCTTTCATTTGTTTTTGAGATGAACATCTCATGACAGCATAGAGATAAGTATATACACATGATACCATTCCTCCCTCTCATGTTTATATTGATACAATATTTCCATCAGATGCTGTATTTGGCCTCAGAATCTTTCTCAACACAACTCTCCTAGCATCTATGATCAACTGACCCAACTTTTTGCAGGCCCTGGCATTGTAAAAGAGAATGAAATTTGGAATTAGATATACAGCACCAGTTCTACTGCCTACTTAGCTATGTAACTGTAAACAACAAGATACTGGGTATCCCTAAGCACTGGTATAAAATAGCACTGATGACACTTACCTTCCAGGATTATACAAAATAATATAATCAGTACCTAACCTAGGTAGCTATTTAATGTTAATCTTCCTTTCAACCATATAGCTATTCGAATTAGTACACAGGATGGGTCCAGCATTTTTATATTATCTTCAATAACTATAAAGAAACCCCAATTTAAAGAATACATGGCATGCAGATATCTCAGGACAGTATACGAAGTCAGTATCTCCTTCAAGTCTGCTCAGATGTCACCTTTCAGGTGTACCCTGACAACCCTGACAATATTTAAAATTGTACCAATTGTCCCACGCCCAGCACTCTTAATCCCTTTACCTTGTTCCTCCCTTTCTTTTTTTTTCTTTTTTTTTTTTTGCCTTGAACATTTATTACCTTCTAAGGTAATATTTAAGTTGTTACATCTTTTATTGCCTTGATAGAAAGTAAGCTCCACTAGAATTATTATCTTTATCTGTTTCACTGATATACCCCCAGCACCTAAAACGGTGCCTGGTTTATGACAAGTGCTCTATAAAGATTTTTCAATTATTTATCTCAAAGAATAATACACACTTAAGATGAGGTTTATCATTAACAAGAGTAGATATAAATCCATATTTCAAAAACTTTTTATTGATAATTTAAAGTTTTTTGGCCAATTTCTTGTCAGCTCTAATTAGATCATCATTGCAGTTTTTATTTTGTAATGTGCTAGATAAAAGTTCTAATTAGATCATCATTATTTTTATCTTGTAATGTGGCTAAGAAAGACCTCTACTAGTAGGGGAGAAATGTCGGTTCTATCATTTTATCATTAGTAAATCTTTAAACTGAAGTTTCTTCGCATGAATTTTTTCAAGCTTACATTATATGTACAATTTGTAAGGTTATTTTACTTTCCTATGTAATATAATCTACAAATTCCCTTAACCCAGCAAATGCTAACTGCAATAACCTCACAGAAAATTGGAAGCAAACAAAAAAACAAAGGTCCCTGGAATCCCTCTCTATTCAATTCCTATTCTCTCAGAAAGTTTCATCCACCTTAGTGATACCTTCCTCCACTTAGGAGACTACAGTTTTAAGTAACCAAAGCAAAAGAAAGAATATTTTTCTCCTTGATGTTGAGAAAAACAGCAAATCTGGGTACCTTCCCCACACCATATCACAGACTATTATTAGGTTTTTGTGCCAGAGTAAAGGTGAATTGCATGAATATCCTGTTTAGTATTGGAAAGGGGGGTGGGTTGCATTCCTGAAATAGGTGTGCAAACTAAATCAGTCTATATGTAGTTGTTTTAGCATAGCCCCTGTGGAGTTGCTTTGTAAGTCAGCAATTGTTCTCTTCAAATCCCCTGAAGTCACTACATCCCTTAGGTAACAGCCGTTATCTTTTGCTACCTTTCCTACAACTAGGTCAATCCTGAAAGATTTCAGTGATGTTTAGAAGGCCCTTCATAATGTCAAAAGGTTCCACCAATCCTTAAAGGACTCCTGGCTATTCCTGATTCTTTCCTCCACCTTTCACTTGAAGACACCTCAAGCTGCCTTAAAATGCATTTTAATAGCCAGTATGACACCCTTCCTTTGTTACTTCATCACAAAGTACTATTCACGTATATCTTTTGTCAGCCATTATGGATTTGCTGGAACACAGGATAAACGGCATAGAGACCACCATTGCAAAATGCACCCAACTCAAGAGAGCAGGATAAAGAGCTCTGAGGATGAGAGCAGATGGCCAGAGTTCAGATATTCTGAGAGCTCAATGGTCGAAAGTATACGACAGCTCACCGAACATGTGGGCGGGGGGAGGGCAGAATACATACTTAAATACATACTTAAATCGGTAACATGCATTATATTTATGTGGAAAATATTTCAGGGACAGAAATCTAGAAAAGCAGTGTTGCTTAAAGCTATTCTTCTCTTTTCAGATGAATGCTGTCTTTCTGAGATATCATTATGGGATATTATACGTTTATTTTCAAACGGTCAAAACATTTTTAGAATCCTGTTTGGAAAGTCCTTTGCAGACTAAAGCACATTCTTTTGATCATCCCTAAGGATGAGAAATGTCAATATTTGAAGCTTGCTTTTATATTAGACAATAATCTCCAAAAGTGACTTATAGAAAAGTGGATAATCAAGCCAGTACTAATTAGGAGCCAAAGTTAGAGTTTGAAAACCAAAGTTTTCTTCTTATGGTTATCTATAACATCTCATTAATTGTATATCAATACTTCATAATCATTTTGGAATATTTCATAGAAGAGAACTTGAAAATGATGAGTAATAACATGAATAAAAGGTAAAGGAAAAAGACAAAAAAAAAAGCATTTAAATTACAATATTCATTATTTACAATGATCAAAAAACCATTACCAATAGCTGCTTATTATCAGCTATTATTATACCCATTTTAAGGATCTATTTGTTTGGCCCAAAATAATAAGCAAGATTTAAAATATGTACATACACATACTCATACATGCACATATATATATAGGATAATGAAATTTTTGTTATTCTTTTTTTTTTTTTAAGATTTTATTTATCTATTTGAGAGAGAGAGCAAAAGCAGGGGGAGCTGCAGAGGGAGATGGAAAAGCAGGCTCCCCACGGAGCAGGGAGCCTGATACGGGGCTCAATCCCAGGGCCCCCGGGATCATGACCCAAGCCCAAGGCAGACACTTAACTGACTGTGCCACCCAGGCGCGCCAAGTTTTGTTATTCTTTAGAGAAATATATTTAAAGTTTTGAAAATATATAATTGGATTTCATTAGTGTTCTATCTTATAGCTGGCCTTAAGTACTTAAGTATAATTCTATTATGTACAAGACTAACCCTCTTTTTTGGTATGCCATCTCCAAGAAAGTTTATTTTCCCATTCCCATAACATCAGTCCATATTCAACCTGGTTTGATATTGATAAATGTTAAAACTTTGGTATAAAAGACAAAAGAGAAGTATTTTCAATATTTTTTTTTAAACCTCTAAATATTTTACATATTAGAACACAACCCCTAGAAACCCTGATTTGGGAATAGGGTTTACTTATCAATTGTTATGTAAAAGTTAAGATTTTTTTCAAAATATTTTCTTTGAAGAAGATATTTTAAGTCATTAAGTAATATATAAAACTAATATTTGGTTGATGATATTGCTCTGATTTTATAAGGTTAAAATGTATTGAGGTTTTTTTTTTAGTTCTCTAGGAAACAGCTTTATTAATTGACTAAAAGTCCTTTGTCTTTTGTCTTCTTAGTGTTTAAAACCAGAATCTTCAAATTAAGATCAGAAAGAATAAACTTCAGATAATAATCACAATTATTTAAATATATTAAGCTTGAGAGAACTGGGACATTGGTGGATATAGCAAATGCTTCACCACAATGTACTTTACCATGCTTCAAATTAAGATTTTTTTTCAAGCTATATAATACAATAAAGTCACTCAGAATAAAATATACCAATATTGCACCTTAGCTTTCTAAGAAACCCCTCTTTTCTAAGAAATCTGTCTTTATAGCATCTTGAACCTCACTCCAAATATTTTTATGTTTTAACTGTAATTGATATAAGTGCATCCTGAAGTTATTGTAAATGCTTTTTAAATTGGTGTAGGTTTTAGCTTTTCACTTCCAGATTTTAACAAAAGACACCATCACCACCCCACCCACCCCCATCCTCCTCACCCAGTTAGTAAGGACAGACAGCCTTATAAACTGCCTGCTTACACTGCCTTGTGAATTGACCACACTTAACCACAAATTTAAATACCTCCAATCATCTTTTAACTTCCAAACTGAGATATCTTGTTTGAAAAAAATAAAGGGAAATTTCAAATACCCCCATGGTTCTATACAAAGCTTTCTGCCTAAAAGAGCTTTAAACATCATTTTGCATAACAGTGTTTTCTCAATTGCTATTTTTATTGTTTTATTTATGCAGCATCTTTCTTCTGAGCTTTTTTCCATCACTGTTCATCGTCATCGATATCTTAATAGGTAGGGGATAGGGGACAGAATTACCATTTTCCCTTTTACAGACAGAGAAACAGAAATAGTTTTAGAAATAAGATCACTCATTAAGATAGCAAGAGAACAAGACTGGATTCTTAGTCCCGATGTAATGCTCTTTTAACTACCTCTCTAATTCTTTAGGTTTCCATATTTTTTGTTAATAAATTTAAGCAGCTGAGAAAGTCAAGACCAACAGCTCTGGCTAGAACTACAGATAATTTCCTGCAGAGTACTATGAACTTCAATCCTACTGCATAACACATCCAAACTATTTTAGTCCTGGATGTCTCCCAAGGGTCTGGTGACAATCATATCAAATTGAGGATCCACAGTGCAGTAAGGACCATGCTAAACACGCATGCACTCATCTATACTTGGAATTTTTAATAAGATTTTTGCCTTTTCTCAACTTCCTAATGTTTAAATCCTACTTATCCTTTCAAAACTGTGAGCAAAAGCTACCTCCTTCAGGAAGTCTCTCTTAATCCTCCTGCTCCCCTTCCCCTTAATCCCTCAGGGCTAAAAGGAATCTCTTTCTCTTCTGAATTCCCAGGAGTACTTTATTGCTATCTTTTATCCCACTTAACACATTTTACTTTATAATGTAATATTTTATGTATCTTAACTCTGCTATTAGTCTGCAAGTTCATCAGGTCAGGATCCATAGTAGTAAAGACTTCAATACATGCTTTCTAAAAGCCAATCAATGTATTATAGGGATAAATAGTACAGGAATAAAAATAAAATGCTGGGCATTTCCAAATGGGAAATTACCAAAGAAACTACATGCACTCTTTTTTTTTTTTTTAAGATTTTATTTACTTATTTGACAGAGAGAGATAGTAAGAGCAGGAACACAAGCAGGGGGAGTGGGAGAGGGAAAAGCAGGCTTCCCACCGAGCAGGGAGCCCAATGCGGGGCTCCATCCAGGACCCTGGGATCATGACCTGAGCCAAAGGCAGACGCTTAACGACTGAGCTACCCAAGCGCCCCTACATGAACTCTTGCAAAGGCATTGGAGGACTGGATAATAGTAAAGGGATACACAACAGTTAACGTAATACATGCTAATTAATTAGATACTTAAATTTCATTTGATGCAATGGGTTTACCAAGCATTCCAGTTAAGAATCTCATTGGCAATGTTATCAGGACTGATTTGAAAATGGCTATCCTTTTGCATATGTAACAAAATTCAAACTCCTTTCCATGGCTAACAAGACCCTGCATACTCTGGCCCCAGGCCAACCTCTCCAACTACATTCCCTGTTCCTCTGCCATACAAAGTTCATGTCCAACTACCCAAGCTCTTTTTTGCCTGGGGCTTTTGCCTCCAGCCATTCTGCTACCTGGAACACAGTGTTGTCACCCTCACCACCTACCAAACTACCTCATGCTCTTAGACTGGCTCCCCATCCTTCAGATCTTAGCTCAACAGACCCATCAGGCATTTTTACCTTAAAATAAGTCACTGTAGGCTTCCCAGCCATTATTCCCTATTGTAACACTCTTATTTTTTCCTTTATCACATTTTGTATTTTTTGTTTCTTAGCTTGTCTATTACCTGTCTGTTCCATCAGATCCTATGACATGAGAGCAAGGACTACGCCTATAGTTACCAATGTAGACCAAATACCTTGTGTATAAATAGTAGGGTCTCAATTCATTTGCTTAAAGGAATAATGAAAAAATGCCAAAAACACAAATTTAAAACTAAAGTGTATAGTGGCACCTGGCAAGCTCAGTGGGTAGAGTGTGTGACTCTGAACCTCAGGGTTGTGAGGTCAAGCCCCATGTTGGCCATGGAGCCTACTTAATAAATAAACAAGTAAATAAATAAATTAATTAAATAAAAATAAAACTGAAGTATATAAGTTGACTTTAGTGTCTTAATAAGCTTCAACCTCAAATTCTATAAACTAAAAGCAGTGGACCTGGGTTCAAACTCATTTAACTGCATAGGACCTGTGCAGGCTTGGGCAATTTACTTAAGTTCTCTAAATCTCAATTTCTTCAAAAAGAAAAAGGACTAAAAATAGTATCTACTTCTCAGAAATGTGAAAACTGAATGACAGAGAACTGAAAATTTCTCCCTCCCCTTAGCTATTAAGCACTCAATAAATGCTTGATATTATCATGCATATTAGAATTTCTTTTCTCTCCCATTGGTTATTAGTTCTTTCCCTGGCATCATTTGCCTCACTTAAAGCAACACTTTTATGTTAATTAGGTTATGTTTTACTTTTTTGTTGTTGTTTTGTAAACAACTTTATTAAGGTATAATTGACATGCATAAACTACACTGAAGTTGTCTTTCAGATGACATCTTGGCCCAAAGAATCTTCTAGAAAATGTGACAAGGAAGCTGATCAGCAACATTGTATATAACCATCCATGCCATGTGAATACAGGTGTGTCCCAGTTGGGAAATTCTTTAGGAATTACTATGTTTAAATTTATTGAACAAATATTTCATGGGCACCAGCTTGTATCAGGCAGTGTTCTAGGGATCAGGAACATATCAGTGAATAAAATGGTCAAAAATCCCTGCTTTCCTGTAGTTGATATTCTAGTATTATTTCCTATAATACAAAAGGATTTATGAATTTTAGGAAATTTGTGAATTTTTTCAAGAAGAGATTCTTTTAAATAGCCATTCACAGTACTTAAAAAGCCAGGCTATAGACTCATCTATTATAAGAAGTGAGTACATCTCTAATAAAGGCCACCTCTACAATAGGTTTAAAGTGTCCCCAGCAGGATCTGATAGTCATACCCAAGTTATAGCTGTTTCATTCCTTTGCAGGCTATTCTATGAGACAATTCCTGGCTGCAACTTTTCTACTTCTGAAGCTAGCAATGACAAAAATCAGCTGTCCACCTTTCAAATCTATGAAGTTCCAGGTCTGAATATAACAGGAGGAAATAAATACTTAGGGAAAAACTTGGAAGATGGTAAAAAGGAAGGAAGGAGATTTCACTTGGCTTCAGAATTCCAGTAAGTCAAAAAGAAAGTGCTTGTTCAATTCTGTTATTTCTCTAGAGTCTGGATAGTGTTTTATCAAACTGTTGGTTGCAACTCATTAGTGGGCCATGAAATCAATTTTGTGGGTCGTGACTAGCATTTTTTTCCCCAGAATAGGAAAAAAAAAAATCATAGTACGACAGACGGTGTGAATCTTGTTTTATGAAACGTGGGTCTCACATATGTATGTGTCTTGTTACATGTATTTATATACACAATCTTATATTTCTTATCATGAGTCAAAGGTAAAATACCATAGACCCTTCACGTGTCCAGGAGGAGTAAAGGGGGGAGGCTCACTCATAGGTGCAAAAGAAAGAATAAGCTGAGTTTTATGAATCAAATGAAGTCCAATATTAAAACTTCTCCAAAATGTTAATCAGCTTACAGATTTTTAATTTAAGCCTCTGAGGGGACAGTGAAGAGAAGCATTATGACCATATACACTCACTTTTAATTCAGAAATTGATGATCATTTAAAACAAACCTTTTTTTAAAACCTCTCTCCATAAGACATAAAATGTTGTATTTGGAAATAAAACTGAGGATATGCTGAATTTATCTTTAGGTTCGACTCCTAGCCTTAAAGTACTGTAATCGCCATTAAGATTTAGCAATCCAAGATCCTCTGTCCCCTCCCTGAGAGTGTTGATCCTTCCTTCCTTTGTCAGATAACATGTGAATACCTAGGGCAAAGATTAGCCATATGGTAAAACAAAAAAAGCAAAGCAAAACAAAACAAAACAAAAATGTTCTTTCCTAACAGTTGGTAAATTCTGGTTTCCCAACTGAGGTTTTAATTCTTGGCTGAAAATTATTTGTAGTGCCATATAAATATTATTTGAAATAGGAGCCCTTATATCAGGAAAGTCATTTCTTAGGATATTAATTCACACCCTTTGAATGTTATTTATTTACATGACTTTAAAAGCAATTAAGACATTTAGGGAGCACATTAAATCCCAGATTAATGTGCATTTTTCTCTTGGACTATCTATCATTCAAAGGCTTACCCATACCCTTTTCCACCCAGGGAGATAAATGTTTCAGAACCAGAGAGGCATATTTCCTGTCTGTTTCCTTAGAATTCATTTAAACATGCTTATTGAAATTTCCTGTCATGCAATATTTTAGAAAGATTCCCCAAATATATACGGCTTGCAGACTGTAAATATTGAATGACAAGATTGCTACCAAGTTTTCTTCCTTAGGCAAACAATACCACAGTCAAAATCCCCTATATAAACAATTCCAGTCAGTATGTAAATTAGATTAACATAATAAAAGAGTGAGTATAGCTGTTTTCCTCTAAGTCTTTTAAATAAATAGGAGTGAATATTCAAAAACTGTAAATGCCCTGGGGGCATCAGGGCTTTTGTCAGTTATCAATACTGATCTATAAGAAGACAAGAGGACTGTTAGTTTCCAAATTAAGTATCACTTTCTCTAAACAACACCCAAATCAGAGCACAAAGAAAACATTTTCCTCTCCAAGGCAGTGTTCAAAAATTTTTGAATTCCTAAGTAATCCCAACAAGTTACAGACTGATAAGACTACCAGAGACAGAAAATTTCATGGCTTTTTTGAGCCCAATTTCTATTTTTTTTATAAAGATTTTATTTATTTATTTATTTATTTGAGAGAGAGAAACAGCATGAGAGGGGATAGGGTCAGAGGGAGAAGCAGGCTCCCTGCTGAGCCGGGAGCCCGACGTGGGACTCGATCCCAGGACTCCGGGATCATGACCTGAGCCGAAGGCAGTCGCTTAACCAACTGAGCCACCCAGGTGCCCGAGCCCAATTTCTTATTCCTAAAAAGGAAAGATACATGTCAAAACTAAATATGACTCTCTAAACAACTGCAAAATCAGGACACTAATGTAAAGTTCTAAAGATTCATTTCCTTAGGCTTCACAGAATTCTCTCTAGGCCATGATTTGGTATAAAATACTCTACAAAAAAAAGATAAATATCAGAGATAGCTGCCACCCTTTGAGCAGCCTCACAAATGGGGGTGGGTGAGAGGGTCTAGAACTGAAATTTTCCTCCTGTTTAGCTACCTAAGGGTGGCAAAGTAATCAGGTCTCCGGGGAACCAGTTAATTTAATAGGGTGGAACTAGTTAGAGAAATTAGAATCTTGATCTTATTTTAAACTTTCGGGGTTTTATGTCCTTTGTTTTAAAGGAAAATTAACTCCTAAATATTGATTATTTTAAAGTTACAGTATTGGCTACTGTGAGAATTAGAAGTCTTAACCACAGTTTTCTGTTCATATATCTATATAAGTAAATATCTGAACTCCAATAGCTTAATACTAAGAGCTAGCAAATTTTCTTTTATAAGAGTTCCTTTCACTCCCGCATAGTGGTTAAAGCATAGAATTTGGAATCATATAAACTTGAGCTGGAGGCTATTTTTTAGCTGTACGACCATAAGCAGTTGCTTAATCTAATCTATCAATTAAAAAATGGGAATATTAATCAGCATATACTAGACAGGGTTGTAATGGATATTGAGTAAAACAATGCATAAAACTAAGGGGAAGCTCAAAGAAGACGGAAAAGAAGTTACCTACACAGGAGGAAGAAAGGGGAAGGAAAAATAGGATGAGGAAAAGAGAATGGGAAAGAATTGGAGAAAGAAAGAGGTAGGGGCACAGGAAAGCAGGGAAGGGAAAAGAAAGCGGAAAGACAGAGATCCATAATTATAATAAATTTCTTTGTAAAGTACACATACTGTACTTGGCAAACACAGAAGCACATAATAAGCCTGTTTGTGTCTCATTCTCCACCATTTTTCTCCAGCCTTCACCTCAGCAATCAGCCCCCAAAACACAAACAAATAAATAAATAAACAAAAAACCACACAGTCATGCTAACTGGGTTTCACTTTAAATTCACGACTACAACTAGCAACTGGTTTGAAAATAAAGGAAAATTTTCTTTTCTGGCATTGATTAATTCAATTGCTCAATCACATAACAAAGAACCTAAGTGCTTTCCATCTTTTTCCTCTGCTAGCCTCAAGGCCAAAAGATGACAACGGCAAGTATGATATGCAGACCTAACAATGTCTATAGCAGAAGAGGAACTCTTTCGTCCCTGGAGATCTTTGTTAGCAAAGAAAACCTTTCCTAGAAACCCCTGAACTACCTTCCCCTTCTTTCTCACTGGACAAAATGATATCACTTGACCATGTCTTCATCAGTCTCTGGCAAAGTGAATGAAAACATGATAGCTGATTAAATCAATCAAGTTTCCCCCCCTGGAGCTGGAATGGGATTCATTTTCATTAATACACGTAGCTGGATAAGGATGGCAGGAGATACCTGCAGAATTATATTGACAGAAGAGAATTAGATTGGCAGAAGCCTCACCAGATTGGACAAAAAGGGACATAAACAGTACAAAATGAAAAGAGGTGTTTGGATCTTCTAACTTCCACAAGCAAGAAGCAAGCTAAGAAAACTACTTAGCTGCAAACATGTGCTATCTTTCATGAGAAAGATGATTTGGAGGATGGAAATAACCCAGAAGGTGGAGACAAGATCTTGGAGACTTGTTCTTAGGCACTGAGCCCTAATCAAGGAATGCCAACCTGCGCCTAACTGGATTTCAGAATTGCCATGAACCAGTTACTCTTGTGTGACTCCCCTGTTCCCCCTTTCTGAATAAGAGTGTCTGTATAGCAGTAATCCTACGCCTATCCTACCATTATATGTTGGGTGTGTGTGAAGGAAGATAATTTGTCTCTTTAGTTCACAGGTCTTCAGATCAAGAGGAACTGTACTCAAGGAGCTGTACTTTTGGAACTACATCTGAGAAGTCTCACCTACACCTGAACTTGATTTATACGATGAGATTCTGAACTTTGAGGTGATGCTGTAATGAAATGAGACTTTTAGGAACCTTGGGAGGAAGTGAGTACATTTTGTATGCAGGAGCAACATGAATCATAGGGGACCACAGAGTTGATTGTGGTAGCCAGCCCCCAAGATGGCCCCCAATGATCCCCATGTTCTGGTATTCATATCCTTATATAGTGCAATCCTACACTGTATTGAGTTGTTCTGTGTGACCAACAGACTCAGCAGAAGTGATAGCATGTGATGAGGCTAGGTCATAAAAGACATTGTGGCTTCTGCCTTGCTTTCTCTCTTACTCTGGAGAGCCACCTGCCATGTCATGAGGACATTTAAGTACTCCTGTGGAGAGGCCTACATGACAAGGAACTGAGCCCTCCTGTAAACAGCCATGTGAGTGAGCCCTAATCAAGTCTTCAGATGAATGTAGTCCCAGTCAACAGCTTGTCTGCAGGGTCATGGGAGATACTGAGCAAGAACCACCAAGCTACACCCCATCTGAATTCCTGATCCACACAAACTATGAGAAAATAAGTATTTGTTATTATAAGCTGCTAAACTTGAGATGATGCAGTAATAGATAATAATTAGAGGTAGTTATTATAAATTCTGCATCCATTTTTCCCTAAGACTGCCTGTTCTGAGACACTCTTTTTTTTCTTTTTTAAAGATTTTATTTATTTATCAGAGAGGGAGGGAGAGAGAAACATCATGAGAGGGGAGAGGGTCAGAGGGAGAAGCAGGCTCCCCGCTGAGCCAGGAGCCCGACGTGGGACTTGATCCCAGGACTCCGGGATCATGACCTGAGCCGAAGGCAGTTGCTTAACCAACTGAGCCACCCAGGCGCCCCTGTTCTGAGACACTCTTAAAATCTGTCAACAAAAAAGTACTGGAAGGGTGCCTGGCTGGCTCAGTTGGTAGAGCAAGTGACTCTTGTTCTTGGGGTCATGAGTTCGAGCCCCACCTTAGGCAAAGAGTTTACTTTTTTTTTTTTTTTTAAGATTTTATTTATGTATTTGACAGAGAGAGACACAGCGAGAGAGGGAACACAAGCAGGGGAAGCAGGAGAGGGAGAAGCAGGCTTCCCGCAGAGCAGGGAGGCCGATGCGGGGCTCGATCCCAGGACCCTGGGATCATGACCTGAGCCGAAGGCAGACGCTTAACGACTGAGCCACCAGGCGCCCCAAAGAGTTTACTTTAAAATTTTTTTTAATTTAATTTAATTTTAAAAGTATTATAGACTGTTTTAAAAGAAACTAACACAAAATGGTTGACAAAAATCTTCTCTTTGCACAAAAGAGCAAAATATCAAAGTAATGATTAGACATTAAAAATCTCCATCTGGGGGTGTCTGGGTGGCTCAGTCGTTAAGCATCTGCCTTCGGCTCAGGTCATGATCCCAGGGTCCTGGGGTCGAGCTCCGCATCGGGCTCCCTGCTCGGCGGGAAGCCTGCTTCTCCCTCTCCTGCTTCCCCTGCTTGTGTTCTCTCTCTTGCTGTGTCTCTCTCTGTCAAGTAAATAAATAAAAAATCTTAAAAAAAAAAAAGGTTTTTTTTAAATATCTCTATCTGTTCTTTTTCATCTTCCATTATTCAAATAATTAATATTAAAAGTATAGAAGTATTGGGGCGCCTGGGTGGCTCAGTTGGTTGAGCTTCTGACTCTTGATTTCAGCTAGGGTCATGATCTCAGGGTTGTAGGATCGAGCCCTGCGCCAGGCTCCACGCTCAGTGCAGAGTCTGCTTGTCTCTCTCCCTCTGCTCCTCCCCCACCCCCTCCACTTGTGCACTCTCTCTATAAAATAAATAAATAAATAAATAAATAAATAAATAAAAATCTTTTAAAAAAGTATATAGGTATTTGGGCACCTGGGTGGCTGTCGGTTAAGCGACTGCCTTTGGCTCAGGTCATGATCCTGGAGTCCCAGGATCGAGTCCCGCATCGGGTTCCCTGCTCGGCAGGGAGTCTGCTTCTCCCTCTGACCCTCCCCCTCTCATGCTCTCTGTCTCTAATAAATAAATAAAATTTAAAAAAAAAAAAGTATATAGGTATTTAATCAATATGTCCCATTGAAAAATTTAATTCAGTTGTGAGTGCCAGTGAGAAAGTTATTGGGGATGAGGAAGGAATGGAAGGAGCAGGTGAAAAGAAAGATGATATTATAGAATAGTACAATGTAGTGGTTAAGAGCATGGGCTCTGAAGCCACACTGCATTGGTTCAAATTCGGTTGAGTAACCTCCCTCATTTATAAAATGAGAATAATTATAGCCCCTCCCTCGAAAGACCGCTGTAAGGATTAAATACATGTAAATTGCATATGAGAGTGTGTAGCACATAGCAAGTGCTTCATAAATCACTTTCATTATCCTGGGAATGTGGATGGGATGAGAAGGTATAGACACATTCACAAAGAAGATTCAGTCACAGTCTTACTTGGCAGGTTATGCTGCTTCAATTTCCCTTCAGGACACTTCAGGAGAGTGGAAAGAGAAGCCCTGATCCAACTGGGAGACAAAACTACAGTAAGTGGCACCTATGTTTGTTTGCAGCACTTCTTTTTATCCATCAGTAGAAAACCTGATGGGCAGCTTGACTATGCTCCAGGTGTTGAAAATTATGTCTACTCTGTACAGAGTGACCAAATAATTTATTATCCAAACTGGGACACTTCTGAGAACAAAATGGGCCCTAGATATATTTGAAAAGTAGGCTTAAACTGGAACCGTTCCAGTCAAGCAGCAATGGACATTTTGATCACTGTGACTGTGGCACAAGTTCATAGAAAGAGGCAATATGCATGCCTTAGTGAAATCAAATAACAGCATTTCGCTACCAGGCACAAAAATAAAGAAATGGTATCTACTCTTGATAACTGTCTTGCCAGAATTTGAAAAACCAACCTACTTATATTGAAATAATTCCTATCAGAGATGGCCAAACCCTTATAATAATATCTGTTTAACAATTACCCATAGGGGTGCCTGGGTGGCTCAGTTGTTTGAGCGTCTGGCTCTTGGTTTCAGCTCAGGCCACGGTCTCAGGGTCATAAGATCGAGCCCCACATCAGGCTCCATGCTCAGTGAGGAGTCTGCTTGAGATTCGCTCTCCCTCTCCCTCTGCCTTTCCTGCTCATGCTCTCTCTCTCTCTCTCTCTCTCAAATAAATACATAAATAAAATCTTTTTTTAAAAAGTCACCCATAATAAAAATACACCTCAGAAACACTTGGCCTTGTTGACTACACTTATCTTCTCAAAAGTCCCTCTTGCTTGCTTTCTACGATGGCACTTCCTCCCAATTTATGCTCTGTTATTTCACTCTTCATTTATGGGTTCTTCTTCCTTCTCCTATCTCTGATATCCCCTTGGCCTTTTTCTTATCCCACACATTCCCATTTGCTTTGCTGAGCTTACACACTCTCATTGCTTGAACTATCACACTTGAATGCTGATGACTCCCAAATCTTTATTTGTAGTCTTGACTTCTCTTTTAGGCTCTAGACCTGAGTTGTCCAATACCATAGACATTAGCCACATGTGCCTATGGAGAACTTGAAATGTGGCTAGCTGAAACGGAGATGTCCGTAAGGATAAAATACATACCATATTTCAAAGACTTAGAAAAAAATGAATGGAAAATATCTCAAAAATTTTCATATACATGTTGAAATGACAAAATTTTTAGGAATATTAGGCTAAATAAAATGTATCATTAAAATCAATTTATCTGTCTCTGTTTACTTTTTTAAATGTAGTTATTAAACATTTAAAAGTACATGCATGGCTCTCATTTATAGCTCACACTATATATCCATTAGACAGCACTGCTCTACTAATTATCTCCACTCAGAAATTCCACCAGCACCTCTAACTCAGTATATGCAAAACTAAACTCATCTCCTCCTTTCAGTCATTTTCCACACTGATGACAGAGTGATATTGCTAAAACACATATCCAGCCATATCACTTCCCAGGATGCTCAAAATTCTACAATAGTCACTTTTAGGATAAAGATTATAATAATCTAAGCCTCTCAATCTCTACCTTCAAGGGCTTACAATGTCTGCCTCTCTTATTCTTACAACTAAACTGAAAATTCCTAGAAGGCTGGGACTATGTCTTTCAATCAGAAAACAGGAAAAGGCGTTTCAAAGACATGACTCATTAAAAAAAAATTTTTTTTTTTTTAAGTATGTGTTAAACCTGTTCTAAGTGTTTTGGATATATTTAATCCTTACAACAACAAAGAAGGTATTATTATCCTCATTTGACAGATGAGGAAATAAGGTACAAAAGTCTAAGGAATTTGCTCAAAGTCACACAACTGGTATATAATGGAGTTCATGGTGTGTCCTGAGAATAGTATACAGTCTCATGGAGCTGGAGCATGGAGTACAAATGAAACTGGAAAGTGAGTTGGAGACAGATCATGGCACACCTAAAATACTTTCCTAAAGAGTTAGATTTTCTTCTATAAACAATGAGGTTTTTGATCAGAAGGTAACTGTATGCTCTGATATTTAAGGAGACAACAGGTAGTCATGTGGATGACTGAGGAGCAAGAGACTAGAGACTGTTCCTCCATCTATATTCTCCCAAAATTTCCACCAGATACCCAAATTTCATATTTAGGAGTTTCCATGAACTCCTTCTCCTTTATTAATCAGACACTTAGTCCTACCAATTTTACCTCCTAAATCCTTCTCCAGTTCATCCCCTCTCTCCAGTCCCACTGCCAATTATTTGAGCCACATCTTCATCACTTTTGAGATAACTGAAATAGCCTGTTTACTACCTCCAGTCTTACTCCCTCTAGTATATCCTTCACATGCCCCTAAAAGATTGTTCCAATCTTACTCTGATCATGCCAATTGTAAAGTTGAAACCCATCAGTGACTCCTTATCACCTTTAGGCTCTTTCACACAATATTCAGGAATCTTCATGATTTCACTCTTGTCTAGCTCTCTAGTATCAACTCCAGTCACTCTCCCACCTCCTATTTCAGTCATATTAAACTATACGCTGCTCCTTATGTCTCCTTTGTGTCTTTGCTCATGCTCTGTTACCTGCCTAGAACTCTGTTCCTCTTTTTTAGCCACCTAACAGCAATTACCATTATTCAAGACAGCTCAAGCATTATTTCCTTTGGGAAACCTTCCTACACACTCCTCGTCTTTTCCAGGCAGAGTTAGGTATGTCTACTCTGCACTCCTGTAACATTTTACAAGTATTTATAATTCATCACACTATATTTTAACTATGGATTTTCTTGAATAAGTCACCCATCAGAGTAAGGCTGTGCCTTACTGATTCCTTCATTTAGCCAATTTATATTGAGCATGTACTTCCCCCTCCCCACCTTCACCACCACCCCCAACCTTCACCCCACTCTCCATGCATTTCTTCAGCTGGAGGCTAGGGATACAATAGTGAACACAACAGATGAAAATTTCTGACCTTGTGGATTTAATATTGTAAAAGTGGAGCCTACCTCATTTACCCCTGTAGTTCCAGTGCCTCACCCTTGATGAACTAATATGATAAGGTTAGAAAAGTAGATGGGCCTATCAGCCAGTTTTTTCGATAGTCTCTCCCTGTCAGGCTCTTCCATTGGATCTTCTCCTTTTATCTATGTTCCCTTGTAAATTTCTCCCACGTGTTAGTCAAAGCACTTCCATGTAATCTAAAATGGGTCATATTGGATGTAGACCAAATTTCTTTTTTCTTTCTTTTTTTTTTTAAGATTTTATGTGTTTGTCAGGGAGAGAGTGAGAGAGCACAAGCAGGGGGGAATGGCAGGCAGAGGGAGAAGCAGGCTCCCCGCTGAGCAAGAAGCCCCATGAGGGACTCATCCCAGGTACCTGGGATCATGAGCTGAGCGGGAGGCAGATGCTTAACCGACTGAGCCACCGAGGCATCCCGAAGACCAAATTTCTAAGCAAAGTTCTATTTTTATTCTAAACCTTCTTCCCTCTTCCTGTTTCCTTGTCACACTCTATTCCCCATTTCTCTTGAGACCAAGTACCCTTTATCCAAGTACAGTATCAAGTACCCACTATCTAGAAGTACCGTCAGGCATCTTAGTACTTTGTTTTCCCAAAGTGTCCCAGGTTCTAATTTACTCCTCCCTAATTGTCCCCAATGCCCCTGACATTAGAGCTAGCTGGTCAGTAATATCTTCTGTATTGGAAAACTTCATATTTTCTCATTTCCCACCCACTGAGACCTCTTAAGTGCTCTGTCTACCTCTATCATATAGAGGTATCATATCATACTTACCACCCTGGAACCTTGAATTTAATTCTTTTCCTCCCTAGGACTTTCCAGAGTCTAGAACTGTTCAATATAGTATTAACAAATGAGTAAATGAATATATGTACATTTATTTATACGGTTAAATACAGTTAACCTTTGAACAATGCTGGGATTAGGAGCACCCACCCCTAAGCAGTTGAAAATTTGGGAATAAATTCTGACATACCCAAAACTTAACTACTAATAGTCTACTGTTGACAAGAAGCCTTACCAATAACATAAACAGTCAATTAACACATATTTTGTATATGTATTATATACTATATTCTTACAGTAAAGTAAACTAGAAAAAGGAAAATGTTATTAAGAAAATCATAAGGAAGGGGTGCCTGGGTGGCTCAGCCGGTTAAGCGTCTGTCTTCAGCTCAGGCTCCAGTAGTGATCCCAGGATCCTGGGATCCCCTTGTCTGCTGCTCAGCAGGGAGTCTGCTTTTCCCACTCCCTCTGCCCCACCTGCCCTGCTCATGCTCCCTCGCTCGCTCTCTCAAATAAATAAGTAAAACCTTTTAAAAAATCATAAGGAAGAGAAAATACATTTATAGTACTGTACTCTGTGGAAAAAAACTCTGCCTATTAGAGGACCTGTACAATTCAAACCCTGTTGCTCAAGGGTCAACTGTGAATCCTCTCCCCCTGAATTCAGCTGTATGACTTCCATCCTTCTACACATTGTAGGGAGATCTACAGAAAGAGGCTACCAGAAATACCCACTTTGGACCAAAGGTTAAGAAAGTTCTTTCTTTAAAAGTGTTAGAAGGAGAATTTAAATTTTAACAGTGTGTTTCCATATCCCAAGTCATGTCACATTTGAATGTGTACCTTTGGTATGTGGCTTTAGCATTGTTTGTAAACTCAGTTTGATATGAGTGAGTAAAGTATGTATTAGAATGGTATTTCTATGTGTTATCTAAGTGGGTCCTTTCCCCAGGAAGTAACTGAGTCAATGTCATGGTCTTCTTGAGATTTTTGTCAAGGAAAGAGGGCTGGAACTGAGCCAACATACTACTCAAATTTAAGTACCCTATTGAATCTGTGTTTGGGAGTAGGGAGGAGAGGGGATTTCTGCATGAATACAAAAAAATCATAAACTTTCTGAAGGGCAGAGTTGTAAGAGGTCTTCCAGGTCACCAAGATACTCTGGGCCGTGCATAAGAAGGAAGTGGACCCGATACTCCCCGCAGAGAATCCTTCCCTAGGGACTGGCTAATTCGCCATACTCCCCTCCCCCACACAAGACTGCACCTCTCCTGGTGTGCAGGCCGGCGCGGTAGCGACTGCTCCTAGAACCAGCCCTCTCAACCTCTCCTCTCTTAGCCAAACTCCAGAGATGTCAAAGATTCTTCAGCAGGGGTTTTCCAATCAGCCCCTGAGGGCCCGCCCCTAAGGCAAGGCGGGCGGGCCAAGGCTGCGATGTAGAGAATTCGATGTCCGAGCGACCTCGGAGGAGGAGTGGATCGAGTTAAATATAACCGCGCGAATGGAATGGCGCTAAAAATAAGGCAACAGCTGGCGCGTCCACAGCCCTGTGCCGGGAAAGGCGGGGGCCCGAGTGGTCCTGCGCCTGAAGGCCGCTCCTGAACCAGGGACAGGTCCTGCGCCGGAAGGCCAGCGACTGCTCTGGGCCCGAGACGCCTCTACCTGCGAGCGTCCCAGGGACTGGACTCAGGGCCACTCGGTGGCCTGAGGCAAAACTTTACTAAGGAATCAGACCCCGGGCGAACTTGCCTGGACCTGACAAGGTGGAAAGGCTGGCGCTGAGCTCATGGCCGCCCCGCCGCCAGAGGGAGCTGACTGCGAGAGGAGGAAGCCGGACCTTCGAGGAGGCCGAGGCGTCGCCCGGGATGGAGGCGCAAGGGCACCTGTGGTGGGCGGCCCTGCGCGCGCATACACAAGACTCCCGCGGCGAGCGGCGCTCGGCCTTTGCGCTCCGCACTTTCCCACAAGCCCTTTCCGGCGCGCGTCTCTCGGCCCTGCGCGCCCGCCCGCGTCAGCGCACCAACCATCAAGGCAACAATTGAAACGTTTCCAAAACGCGCTATTTATTTGCTCCCAATAAATCGATCGGCAGTGATTAAGAAATCGATGTGGCCTGGGTGGGCGAGTCGCTCGCGGGGAGAGAAAGGTGCTACCGCCCTGCGCCCGCGGGAAGGCCGCGGGCGGGCGCGGGCCTGGGAGAGGCGTGTCCCGCCCCGACCACACCCGAGGGCCGGTCACCTGGGCGCGCGGGCCCCGGCAGGCCGCGTTCCCTCGGACGACGAGGGGCGCGCGCGCCCGCCGCCTGCTTTCCTCGGCCCCTGTTGCCTTTCAGTCTGGCGCGCCGGGCGGGCAGTGGCCGCCAGCGGCCGCAGCGCCGCTGCGAGGCTTTTGTTGCTCCTCGGCGGGCTGAATGGGGGTTTTGTAAAGTGGGACAGATAAAAATGAGCAGCAGCATATTGTTTGACAGAATGATCCCATATGATGAAGTGTCGGCTCCGAAGGGGGTGAAAATGGTGAATTCCTAAAAACCCAGCCCTCGGCTCCTCCGCAAGCTGCCGGTAGCCTGGAGGGACCCAGCCGTCAGCCGGGCCCGGTCGCATCGCTCCAAACCGTGTCGGAAAGACTAGAGCTTTCAATGCCAAGTCATTTTTAAGCCCCGATCCTGCCCAGGACCTTTCTCCTCGTGGATGAAAAGAACAATTTTCGAGAGAAAGGCTCGTTTTGATTAAATCTGACATGCTGCTGATAACTCCATGCTAATATGAAATAATTAACATAATAGCCATAATTAAAAGCACGCTAACAATGCCATAAATTTATCACACAATTTTACTAGCTTTCTGCCCCTAACTGCTCTCTCATCGTTAATTAAACGTGTTGCCTTTTACAGAATGGATGTTTATACATTTCCAATATAAATAAATTCGAAACCATCCTCTCTCTCTCTGTCTCTCTGTCTCTCTCGTTCTCCTTTCCCTTTGGTTTTTCGCCATTTATAAGCACTTGTTGGCGTGGGCCCTGAGTGGCGGACACCTTGAAAGTAAAAGAAGTTTTAAGATGAAAATCCAAACAAGAACGTTAAATTAGCCCTTTTTTTTTCACCGCGAGGAGATCTGGAGACATATACAAGGTTGATGGGAAGTGCGTTTAAAATCCCACCCACTTGGAAATAGAAATAAGCTGGGTGGGTTGGGGACCTGGGTATCCTCTCGGCCATTCCCACCTTCCTCGGTGGTGGCCATCCAGGTAGAGGCTGATAATAGTTTAATAAATGTATGAAGATTGTCGAGAAGGAGCCGACTTTGGTTCTTGCGGTTGGGGGCGGAAGGGGAGAGAAAGGAGGGGTATTTTCCAAATGCGCTCTACCTACGTTTCGTTCCCTCCGCAACAGAGAGAGGGAGGCTGCTCTCGGTGGGGGATGCTCCCCTCACTGCGCAGAACCTGGTCCCATCTTCCCGGATTATAAGAAAAGTGCACCCGCGCACCGGCATGAGGATTCTGTCTCACTTCGGGCCAACGATTTATCCAAGCCATTGGCATATACTCTGACTTAAAGGAGGAGGAAGAAAGCACTTGGGTTCGCTTGGGCCTGGCGAGGGGTAGGTGGGCCATTCCTGCCTCCCACACACTCTGACCGTGCCCCCTCCCCCCGTGCTGACCACCTAAGAACCCAAATTGAGTTGTAATTAACTTCCTCTTCTCCGTCATAAATTGTTCCATCCACTTCTCCCCCACCCCCATCTCACCCCCCAGAACACATTAAATCGCCCCTACCCCAAGACGTCTCAATTTCCTTCTTATCGATCCGGACTCCACTTTTCTTGTTTCCTGTTGCTAGAAACTCGGTCCCCTCCACCACCACCCCACCCTCGACGGCGGCTCCCGTCCTGGTAGCTGCCCCACCTGGGTACCACGGACTCCGCCGGCCCCAGGAGAAACAGAGAGAGACTTATTCCCTTCTCCTTTGGCCGAAACGGTTCAAACCTTTGAACAGGTGAGACAGCTTGGTGCCATCTTCTTTAAATCCCTCCAGGGAAGTTTGCTTGTTGTGACCCAAGTAGTTACTCTCACTCGTAATAATCTTGTGTGTGTACTCCTCCTTCTTTCCATCTCTCCCAGTAACCCTCTGCGACCCAGAATATATTTATCCACGTATCTCCCTCCCCCCAATATTTCCGTTCCCTCTATCACATTTTTCTTTCCCCCACTAATGTGTCACTTTCTCTCTGTAGCTGTCTCGCCTCTTCAGTCTCGCTCTGTCCTGAAGCTTGGCAGTATCTGACGATTTGTGGGCTCTTAGCTGCAAACTGCAATTACGGGGCAAACAGGATTTACTTAGCCCAAAATCTAGTCAGCGTAGGGCAGGTTCCTGCACCGCTACGGGATCCGGCCCTTCCGCCCGGGCGGCGTCCCGCAGCGGGAACTGCGGGAACCTTCCGGCTTCCCACCTGGGCCGCCGCTTTGCCTCCTTCCGGGCCCCGGGAGGTTGCGCTGGTGGCACTGTCCGCCCGGAAGGGGGAGAACGGTGGCAGGTTCCCCAGTCGAGAGTGATCGCGGGAAAATCCGCTGCCTCCGCTGGAAGTCGATATTAAGCGGTTGGGCCGGCGCGGGCGACGGACGGCGGTGCCGCAGCCAGTAGGTCCTGCAACGTCTCATCATTTAGCTAATCGAGTCGAAAAGTTTCTGTAAGGGCCAGACCCGGCATCAGATGGTAACACTGATTGAACAAGAGATTAGCACAATAGATCTCTAACCGAGGGGAAGCGTTGCTTTTCACGCTACGCGCCGTAATTAATGGTATGAATCAATTAATTTGACTTTTATTGTGTCGAATGAAAAAAGCGCAACAAATGGAACTGGCGGCTGGGAGTTGTTCACCCCCCACCCCTTCCCCCAGGGAGGTTCCAGTGAGAAACCGGGGAATGGACGGATCAGGCTAGGTCTTGGCCGAGGGAGGGCGAGGCAGCGCCCAGCAGCGCCGAGGGAGTCCTGAGAGCCAGCCCTGGCTGGCAGCAGAATCGAAATTAGGCTCATTTGGAGGCTACTTTAAGAAGACCACCGAGGGCAGCCCCTGGAGCCGCTACACTCCCGCGCGCGCTCACGTGCGCACACACGCGCGCGCGCGCGCGCACACACACACACACACACACACATACACGGCACGCGGCCACGCGGGTCCAGCCTCCTGGGCTGCTATAGGGCTCGCGGCCCGCACCTCGCACTGCAGCTGGACAACTGAAACTGGGCAAATTTTAAATTTCGGGTTCTTTTTTTGTCCTTCCGACCTTCCTTTTGTAAGTGTTGGGTTGCTCGGAGAGTTGCAGCCTCGACCTCTGCAGCGGGGTGCAGTGGTGGGCTGCCAGCTCGAGCCGCTCGGGTCGGTTTCGTGGAGGACTGTCTAGATGGCATCGCAAACGGTTCGGACCTGCGGGGCCACAAAAAGGTGCAGCTGCGGAAATCAACTCAGAGATGCATTTTAGGGTCAGGTACAACAAGGGATCGTTTAGTACAAAAAAAAACTTTGGAGTTTCGCGGGTGTCTCAGGATGGAGTAACTGCCACCTCCCCCCACCCCCACCCCATCCCCGGCACAAACCAGAACTTTCTGCGAAAAGGAGATCCAATGGGCTAGTGTTATATCCAGGAAATTACCTAATGGAGATGAAAGTCAATCTGTGTGTCTCACTGCCTATAATGAAGTAAGTTACGGATTTTTTTTTTTTCCTAGGCCAAGGATTGAGGGAATCGTAGGTGAGAGAGACACAGACTGAGGGTATCAGAAGCACCACTGTCCACCAAGAATTAAATCGGTTTCTTAGCGTCTTCTGTAAATATTTCACCAACTATTTCCTCTCGGACGTCTCCCCTTGTTCTCCTTCCTCTGGTGAGGCCGGCATTCTCCTCCCAGGACTCAGCAGACAGACAGGGCTTGGGTTCAAGGAGCCCGCCACACCCGGCAGGCGAGCTGAGACAGGGCTTGGGTTCAAGGAGCCCGCCACACCCGGCAGGCGCTTGCAGCTCGCCTTCAGGCGGCCTAAAACTTGAGGAGAGAGGTGGCGCATCGCGGACTCACCGGGTCAGGAGCACTATTCCGAGGTGCGAGGTCCAAGCGCACCGGCAATACCACGCACCCGCGGTTGGTTTGCGATCCCCCCACCCCCAATCCCAGTTAAATCCCCATAGCCTTTCCTACCACCAGTGATTTTCCTCGCCAAGGAAACTCGGTGTGTACTAGCCGCATCCTCGCCTCCTCCACCCGCTCTGCTACTGGTTTCCGCGGAAGTTAAATCTTGGAGGATTTACCTAACCTTAAGAGGAAAGAATCCACGTTAGTTAGCAGGGACGGAGAGCCTAGCCCACCCGCACACCCGAGGCCGCCCCTCGCTCCCAAGAGGCTGGGCGCCGCGGCCTGGGAAGCCACCTCGCTAGCTGCCGGCGTTGTTCTGCCGTCCCAGCCCGAGCGCAGCGTCTAAGAGAGGCCGGGAAGCCTCCTCTCCGCGCCACTCGACTTACCCAGGCCGCTGACTCCCGGCTCCTTCCCCAGCGCCTCATTTCCGACTTTTTCACATGCTAAGTCGTTTAACAACTCCCAGCAGCAAGTTACGGCCTCTTTATTTATAGGTTCCCTGTTATTTTACGTCGTTTTTATTTCTCTCGGCAACTATTCTAATAGATTAATCAATAACTATTTTCTCACCTTCGGGAACCCCACCTGACGCTGTTGTGGCCGCGCGGGGTGTGTGTGTGGGGAATATATATATAACACGCCCACATCGAGCGGGGAAAGCCAAGGCAGGACCCGGGTGGTTTGGCTTAGGGGGTAAAGGATACTTCTCCCCTCAGTCGGTGTCTCCGCCTAAAGAGCACTGAGGCAGGAGGGGGTCTGAAGTCTAATTAGCAAAACGGAGTCGGGTGCGCAGCTCTTACTCGAGAGCTAAAAAGAATCAAATACAAAAAACAAAACAGACTACTAAATTTTTCTGTAAAAAAAAAAAAAAAGGAATGGGAATCTCGTTCTACGTTGCCCAGTCCCAGCCTAATGAGTGTTGGCAAAGGGGGGAAGGGGGAAGGGAGAGGGAGCAGGGAGGGCAGGGCAGCGAGAGCTGCCGGGTCCCGCGGAAGCTCCCAGGCCCACGCCCTCGCTCGCTCACACCCACCCTCCAGCACTCACACCCATAGGCTCCCTCGCCCCCCGAGCGGGGCTCTAGCCTAGGCTGGGGTCCCGGGGCGGGCCAGGACGCCCTCGGAGCCCGCGGGATGCTGGCGCACCGTGCGGCGCTGAGTTGCGTGTCCCTCGTCCCTTTGTTGACAATTCCCTGAACCAACTTGAGTTTGGCCGGCTCCGCGGCGGCCCTGACGTCACGCGCGGTCACGTGGCCCCGCCTCCCGCTGGATCTTTAAGTAGAAAGTAATCTATCAGGCCAGTCCTTAAAACGGGACTTTCGACTACGGGGGCTCGGCGTCCCTGACACCCCCCCCCCGTTGCCCCTGCACGCGCCCTCCGGAGCTGCTCCGCGCCCGGCGTCCCGCGCCCGTCTGCACCGCTCTTGCTCTCCACGCCCGGGCCAGAGGCCGAGGAAGGCGGGCGAAGTGAGGGGGCGCGGCGTGGAGAAACCGCGGTGGCCGGAGCGGCATCGAGCGCCTAGTACCGAGCGCCAGGGACAGCAGGAGTTTGAGGAGCGCGGCCGCGGGGGCGGACGGCAGCGCCCGCGCCGCGCGATGCCGGGCTGCCGAGTGTGAGCCAAGCCGGGAGGGCCCCGAACCATCTACGTCCCCCTCCCCTCTCCCAGTCTCCCATCTTTCGGGAGCACCCAAGCCCCCTTCCCCGGAGCTCGGCGGCAGACCCTGACGACTCCCATCGCCCGCCGCTCCTTCCCCGCCGCCGCCACCAACCCCGAGGAGGGATGACCCTCTCCGGCGGCGGCAGCGCCAGCGACATGTCCGGCCAGACGGTGCTGACGGCCGAGGACGTGGACATCGATGTGGTGGGCGAGGGCGACGACGGGCTGGAGGAGAAGGACAGCGACGCGGGCTGCGATAGCCCCATGGGGCCGCCGGAGCTGCGCCTGGACGAGGCGGACGAGGTGACGCCGGCGGCACCCCACCATGGGCAGCCTCAGCCGCCGCACCAACAGCCCCTGGCATTGCCCAAAGAGGCGACTGGAGCCGGCGCTGGGCCAGGGGGCGAGGCGGGCGCTTCCGAAGCTGACGGCTGCAAGGGCGGCGTCGGCGGCGAGGAGGGCGGCGGGAGCGGCGGCGGGCCCGGCTCGGGCAGCGGTGCAGCGGGAGGCCTGGCCCCCAGTAAGCCCAAGAACAGCCTGGTGAAGCCGCCCTACTCGTACATCGCGCTCATCACTATGGCTATCCTGCAGAGCCCGCAGAAGAAGCTGACCCTGAGCGGCATCTGCGAGTTCATTAGCAACCGCTTCCCCTACTACCGGGAGAAGTTCCCCGCCTGGCAGAACAGTATCCGTCACAACCTCTCGCTCAACGACTGCTTTGTCAAGATCCCCCGCGAGCCGGGCAACCCGGGCAAGGGCAACTACTGGACCCTGGACCCGCAGTCCGAGGACATGTTCGACAACGGCAGCTTCCTGCGGCGCCGGAAACGCTTCAAGCGCCACCAGCAGGAGCACCTGCGCGAGCAGACGGCGCTCATGATGCAGAGCTTCGGCGCTTACAGCCTGGCCGCGGCGGCTGGCGCCGCCGGGCCCTACGGCCGCCCCTACGGCCTGCACCCCGCGGCCGCGGCCGGCGCCTACTCTCACCCGGCTGCCGCGGCAGCCGCGGCGGCGGCGGCGGCGCTCCAGTACCCCTACGCGTTGCCGCCCGTGGCACCCGTGCTGCCGCCTGCCGTGCCGCTGCTGCCCTCGGGCGAGCTGGGCCGCAAAGCGGCCGCCTTCGGCTCACAACTCGGCCCGGGCCTGCAGCTGCAGCTCAACAGCCTGGGCGCCGCCGCGGCCGCCGCGGGCACGGCGGGCGCCGCGGGCACCACGGCGTCGCTGATCAAGTCCGAGCCGAGCGCGCGGCCGTCGTTCAGCATCGAAAACATCATCGGCGGGGGCCCCGCGGCGCCCGGGGGCTCGGCAGCGGGCGCTGGGGGCGCCGGGGTAACTGGGGGCACCGGGGGCGGTGGGGGTGGCAGCGCGGCTCAGTCCTTTCTACGGCCGCCCGGGACCGTGCAGTCCGCGGCGCTCATGGCCACGCACCAGCCGCTGTCGCTGAGCCGGACGACGGCCACCATCGCGCCCATCCTGAGCGTGCCGCTCTCTGGACAGTTCCTGCAGCCCGCAGCCTCGGCCGCCGCTGCTGCCGCAGCTGCAGCGCAAGCAAAGTGGCCCGCTCAATAGGGACGCGCCGATGGCCGGGACCGAGGGCCGGGTGGCGGCCTGGGGCGGCGGCTGCACTTCTAGTTTACGCGCCCCGCCCCGGGCCCGGCCCCCCTGCCCAATCCCGGACTCTGCCTCTCCTCCATTTCCTCCCCCCGACCCCTCAACACCGACCTTCGGCGGCCTCCACCCCCTCGCGCACACCTAGGCTGGCGGAGCAAACTCTCACCGCACGCCCGCCGGGAATAGCTTTCCGTACAGGTAAAACTGAAAACCGAATTTTCCAAAAATGTACCCCGACGGCTCCTGCTCTCAGTACCGTGGGGATGGGAGGGAAATTCTTTGTACATATTTGTATAAAAATTATTGACTTTCTTTTTGGGGTTCTTATTTTTTTAAGAAAAAACAAATTCAGTAGATTTAGAGCTCTGAACTTTCATTTTTTTTGAAGGTTCACTCTCCGCAGTTTTATGTGAGAAAAAAAAATGTATAGAGACGTTGGGAGATTTTAAATATAAAAAATTTTCGAAAGGCGAAAAGTGTCATTCTATTATAAAAGTCTGTTTATATATGAATGAATATATATGGTATTCTAAATGTTATTCCATCGTGTTGTACACAACTTTGTAAATAAATTTTTAAAATGTTCACCCTAGTGTTTTATTTAGATGTCTGAGGTAAGCGACAGTATTTTAAAATTGTATTTGTATTTTATCTTTACCAGAAATTCGAGGAGTTTCAAGTATGACCCTTTCAAACTTAGCTATGCATAGTTTGAATGTAAGAAAAATTTAATTGGAGAAAGGAAAGGATATGCCTAATTTAAATAGTATTAATATTTTTCTTTTAGTTTTCACATAAATTTGGGATATTGGTGATGATCTCGTTCATACCAATCCATTAAGTCTGACCAGATATTTCTATAGATAAAATAAGCTGCCATTTAAAAAAACCAACCTAAATCTAAACAACAGCACAATCTTTTAATTTTTTTTTAATATCAGACTTTTGTCTTCCATATGAGTTCTTGGTCATTTCAATTATGCTTTCAAAAGAATGTAAATTACAGACATCCCCCATTTTAGAATTTAAATCTTAAGTTTTTGAAATTATTTCTTTTCATTCCTTAAGTGGCAGTGGTAAATAAACACAGTTAATTTTTTTTTTTAATGTATGTTATGGCAGTTTAATTTTGCAGTGGAACTGTATTATCTATATTAACCTGAACAATAAGACATAGTTCTTATCTTTCATAATATTTTCAAATAAGATATTTCTTTTCTATGGCAATAATAAATCCACAACATAATTTTGATTTCTGAAGGATTCCTATGAATGCCTCCTCCCCTCAACCCGCAGTGTTTTGGAAGGCCAAGGAATAGTGGCCTTAACACCCTTTTAAAAACAGGCGCACATCACCCCTCCCCTTTATTCCCCTCTTTTTAAAACTTTAAAAAACAAACCATAGTCTAGGTTAGTGGGAAATGAGAGATCATAGGGCAGGAATGGGGAGATGTCCTCGCAGATTATTTTTAATGTGCATTTCAGCTGTTGCAACCTTAAAAACATTAAGGTAGAAATAAAACATCTAGACGCGGAAGGCCGTTTCCCATTAACCAACATATCCTCAAATGGCATCAATTCTAATTATTTTATAATTAATTTAGCTGTACAATTACTTTTGCGAAATCGCTTTTTAAATCTGTAACCGGTAGCCGTGCTGTCAGTTCGGCCCTATGCGCGTCCTGCTTGCACAACAGGGCCAGTCCCTGTCGGTGGCGTCCACCTCGGCTCTTGGTCGTGGAGATGCCTTCCGGCTTCGGATTCGACCCTTATTTCTCTGCTGTCGGCGTGGGCTAGGGAGTCGCTTTGAAAGACACGTCTTCGAAAATACCGAATCTGTTTTCCTGGTAAACAGTAAACATTATTGTGTCCTGAGTAAACATTCCTCCTGGATCAGGGTCCTAAAATAAAACAAGCTGCCGGGGGTGAGATAGTTTAACTTGATAAACAAGAACCTGATAATCAACCGCGGCGGAGAGGCGCAACAGTAACCTTCACGGAGAAGAGATTATGGACCACACAGTCTCCGGGCGGGTCCCTTCTAATCTCCTTTTACAAGGAAAACTAAACGGATCTAAATTTGTTTGTGTGTTGCAGCTATAAAAGTAACAAGTTGTTTCACAGTTGTGTCTGGCTAATCGGTTTTTACACAAACAGCAAATGGTACATGATTTGTGCAAACACAGAGGTTATTTCTAATTTTAGCTGACACCCCTGGGAAAAGGGAAAGGCAGGGCTTCTTGAATTCACTTTTAGCCTCAAGAAGCTGCTGATCCAAGGCTTCTAAATGACATTGGATAACAGAGGCCTCATTCCATCCCTGATCCTTTGTTACTTATAAAATTACTCGCTCATATTTCCACGCATAGCAGCAATACCGGCCGAGCCTGAGCCCGCAGCTTGACACTCGGCCACAAGCCGCCGCTTGAAATCCGCAGGGCTTTTTCCAGCGATGCATTAGGCAGCAGGGAGTAGAGGAGGAGGGATCCGCCGGCAACTTTCCTTCTAGTCACTTCTCAACCTTGAACTAGAGCCTGGAGATGGTTCCTTTCCTTTATTTCTTGGAGAATAGGAGACTCCCAGATCCAGACTCCAAACCGGACAGCGGCTGTTTAAAGTGCTGGCAGACGTCTTGGAGATAGACCTGGCTGTACCCCTCTGAAAAGCTCTTTTTGGTTTATGCTTGTTAAACCACGAAGGTTTAGAGCAGAAGGGAAAATGCAAATATATATAATGAACTCAAACATTTGGTTGGGGGGGCGGTTTGAAACTCACATTTGATATGAACGCGGGCACCAGCGACGAAAGACACTGAAATCCCCTTTTACATTGAGATTTAAAGGCAACACGATTGATATCCGCTTTTTATTCCACTTAGGCAGATTTATTTGTAATAAAAAAAGGAAGCGGGTTGATTTTTATGGGGGAGAATTTTAGCTTTTGGCTACACACAAATTTAAACTGGTTTCCACCTCCTCCAGCGCTCATTTCTAGAAAGTCAATCCAGTTCCGAGGTCTGTAGTCCTTAGAACTTCCCCAGGACTGAGTCCCTGAGTGGGGCCCGCGCACGCAGTTCCTCCGGGAATGGGTGAATCCGGAGGTCCAGGGAAATACGAACCTAGACTAGAGCAAGATGCTTGCACGGACTATGATGGGCTCTCGCTGCGATGGCGGATGTGGCCTGTAGGGGGCGACGAGCAGATGGAAAACTTAACGGGTTTTGGCTCCTAGCGTCCAGCCCCAGCTCTGAGAGACCTCTCCTTGTCTCGAAGCCTCTGAACACCCTGACACCCTTGTTCATCCTCCGGGCCTGGGACATCCAGGTAGAATCTTGGAGAAGCTACTTCCTCGGCCTGTCTCCTGAGAGGGCCAGAGTCCCGAGGGAAGTTTGTCTTAAAGATTGGGAAGCAATAAAGTTTAGTGACGAGGAAACATCGACTTGGTTGCAATTAAGAGTTATATTTGAGGTTATTTATTTTACATGGTTTATAGGAAGAGTCTTGGCAGGGAGGGGAACATGAAAGGTTAATGGGTGGGGGGTGCGTTTTAACGTGGGTTCCTTGAAGAACTGTCTGGAGAGAATGTGGTCTGAAACCCAGTTCCAAAGCCATGAGTCCATTGGACCCTACTAGTGGCAAACTGCAGCATGAATTAGTAAATGTTCTCTCTGGGCCGGGGGTTGGGGGTTGTTGGAAGAAGATTCTCTGGGTGTCCAGGCCCAGTCATGAGGGGGTGGGGTGCCTATTTCATGGGAGGGGATGATAGGAAGCAATGGAATGAGAGAGGCCTTGCAGAAGGGGTTTCAATCAGGGATAAGGCATTTTGTGACTGTGACCTTGGACAAGCTGCTTGGTTTCTTTGAGTCTCTCCATTTCTTTATCTCTACAATGAGAATGAGGAGTCCACCTGATGCTTGGGCTTGCAGGATTACATGAGTTGGTGTCAGTGAAAAATGTTTTATAAACTGTAAGGAGCTAAGGGAATGTAAGGAGTTTACTTGGTATTGTTAATGGCTTCTGGACAGAGACACAACTCTCTTCCAAACACCAACAGTATTTGGTTTGGTTTTGAAAAACTCAATTTTAAGTGTGAAAAGTGGGTTTTTCTAAGAGGGGTTGCAGAACCTATTCCAGTCCCCTGCTACCTGGAAGGATGGAGCAAAAGAGGCTAATCAGAATGGGCTTTAAAAAGGTGGAGTCTCCTCCTGGTTTTGAGTCCTTCCACCATGCCTTGGGCCTGAGGAGAAGCCCTCAGGCCAGCTGCAGAGGCCTGGCGTGTTTCTTTTTGGCTGACTGGTCCACTTTGCTGTTTGCCCCTTTGCTTCCACCATCTGAGGCAAGTGGGGAAACAGGAGCCCTTCGCTGACAGATGCCCATTAGTGCAAGACATGGGCTCCGGAGTGAATTAAAGGTAACCAGATCCTAAACTCACGTAAAAGACCACCCTCCCTTTACTTCCAACAGTTGGCAGAGTTACACCCAGAGCCAACTTCTCTCTTAACCATCACCACCCCCTCCCCTTACCCTCTTAGGAATGTACAGGCCATTCTTTGCTCCCCAGGAACAAGGCCAGCCAAGGACGGTGGGTGCACAGAACAAGATTTGAAAAGAAATGTTGCAAAATCAGCCATGAAGTGGTAAGAAAGCATTGTCATCTTATTTTTTTATTTCCCGAGGGGGTGTCTTACATCAGAATTTCTCAAAATAAGAATTACATTAATCCCCTTCCCTATTTTAATATAAAACCTGTACCCAAGCCCTTCTTTTCCAGATGACGTTGTGTTTATGCACACAGCTTCTTCCCATCAGTGGCAAGGTGGGGAGGAAGAGGGGACACCTTCATTCCCTTGCCTGAGTTCCGCCCCCCCCCCCACCGGGCTGAATTTCAGAGGTATTTTCAGAAGAAAACAGTCCTCCAGAACACCCTCCCCTCTTTTCACATAGCCCCAGAAGTTTCTGTGACTTCCCCAAGGTAACTCAGCAGCCCAAGTGTAAGCTATGGAAATACTCAAAGGACGAAAAAGTGTTCTCTAATAGGAAGGATGTTCACTTGAGGAAAGGTAAAAGCGAACCATGGGGCAAGGAAGGTTGGGAAGAGTAGAGAAAAGAAAAAAGACAAACACAGAGAAGCGCTGGGCGGAGCGGGATCAGCTCCGGGAAGACCGAAGACCTAGACCCTGGGGCGTTTCCCAGGACCTGAAGCCCGCTCCGCCCCGACTGGCGGGAGCACTGCTAGCCCACCTCTGGGCTGTTCTGCGGAGACCGACGGCTAGATTTCCTTTTTTGCCGAGTGATTTGGGAGGGGAAGAAAGAAGGCGGGAACTCCAGGCCCGCACCTCCCCTTACCCTGCAGGTCAGCGGCCCATCCACGGCGCTCCGGTGTCTGCAGACGGTCCCCGTGGGCTTCCCCACACCCCTCCTACTCCGGGTCCACCTTTGCGCAAGCCACGAGGGCTCGGCCTGCGGGACTCCAGCTCCCCCTGTCTGAAGGGAGGGAAGAAGAGAATTTAAATGAATTAGGGAGAAAACCCATCCGTAAAATGTACCCGCTGCGGGGGTGGGGGCAGCAAGGGGCGCGGTGGGGACTCTCCTCCCCGCCCTCTCCCGCGGCGCCCCACTTGCAGGCGCTTAGGGAAGCTCGCGACGAGAAACAAGTCCCCGCCGGGTGAACCTGGGCGGCCTGGCAGCCCCAGCCTGGGATCTCTGGGAAACGAGGAACAAGTTTACTACGTTCTAGTTAGGCCATAGCCCTGGCGAGTCTTAAAAGGAGGGTGGGTCGTGAGGACTGCGAGTGTCGCCAACCCGGGGCCTGTTCGTCCGGCCGCCAATGCGCCGCAAGGTCTCCTCTCGGCCATCCTGGCCCCTGGCCGCTCCCTCTTCAGCGGACTCGGCATTTGGGAATGCTCCTTCCCGGGATCTGGCAACAGGGGCTGCAGTGCACGCCTTTTTTGAAGAGGGGATTTGCTTCTTTTCCTCCCTCCATCCCTTCCACTCTCTCCTCTCCACACATGGAAAGCGAGACTCAGTTTTCTCCCAAAGATCAACAACACATTTTGCCCGTTACCCTTTTCTGCAAGGGGCGTGCGCCTGGCATCGCAGAGAGCTTTGCGGCCAGCGCCAGAGCAACCGCAAACCCTAAATGTTCTCTTTGCTCTCAAGCTCCACGTGGGAGGCAGCGCCTCCTCCGGGAAGCCTTATGGAACCTCGCAGCCCAGGTTAGTTGCACCTCGTTGGATCCACTGTGCCAACTAATGAACCTGTCGTTGATGCCCTTGGAGTTTCTTACTAACATTGCCTAGCGCAAAAGGGACAACTAAAATGATTTGTCTAGCAAATAACAAGCGAGGACCATGGACATGAGGATGAGGAAGGCTGTTAATTGATCAAATCAGGTCTTTCTCAAGAGTTTGGGGGATTGTTTAATTCCCTTTCCTTTTCGCCACTCCCCTTCTTTATGATAATGCTTTTGTAAACACCATGTTATTTTATTTTATTTTTTTTAAAGATCTTATTTATTTAATTGACAGAGAGAGAGACAGCGTGAGAGGGAACACAAGCAGGGGGAGTGGGAGAGGAGGAAGCAGGCTTCCTGCTCAGCAGGGAGCCCAATGAGGGGCTCGATCCCAGGACCCCAGGATCATGACCTAAGCAGAAGGCAGTCGCTTAACCAACTGAGCCACTCAGGTGCCCCCATGTTAAATATTTTAAATGAAGGAATTTTTAAAATATTTATTAGATGTCTAAAAGGTATAAGACATGTCAGGTTCATAATATAATTTGATTTTCTGGAATGTTTTTTCTGCCTTCTCCTCCCCGAAATACCATAAGACAGTTCTACCTCCAAACTAATGGGGAAACCCCCTCTAGAGTACTTCAGTTTTCAGCGAGCCTCTGCTTCAATTCTTCCTGTGGAAGAGGACTCAAACCTTACCAAACATTCATTGCTCTTAGGGACATCTTTATTTGCTACTTTCTTTTATAGAACTTGTTTATTTCTTTAGTAAAATGTAGAGGATTTGAGAGTCGTTTGCTTAGATTTTAATATTAAAGATGACCATGTAAGATGGTCATATGTATTTTTTTAAGATTTTATTTATTTATTTGTTAGAGAGAGAATGTGCACAAGCAGGGGGAGCGGCAGACAGAGGGAGAGGGAGAAGGAGGCTCCCTCTGAGCAAGGACCTCCATGTGGGGCTCAATCCCAGGACCCTGGGATCATGACCTGAGCCAAAGGCAGATGTTTAACTGACTGAGCCACCCAGGCGTCCCATAAGATGATCATATTATCATGTGTTGGGTTTTTTTTTTTTTAAATCTAGAAACATCATTCACTGTGGTTTGGCTTTTACATTAAAACTACTGTTTGTGGGGAAAATTGAGCAAAAGCTAAAGCTTTGAGAAAGCGTCAGCGTTCTGTATTCGGTATACGTGTTCCAAGACCGTCCAGAAGCCTTGTTCTGAGACCCACTTGGAGAGCCTCTAGTTATCACCTCTCCTAAGATTGGGTTTAGACAATACTGGTGATAAATGTCTTGTGGGATGATTTTAGAATTTCATGTTCTTTATTTTAACCAGAAAAAAAAAAGCATTTAAAAAAAATTAAACAAATCATTTAATTTCTCTTTCATTGCTGTAAGCATTGGCATAATGGTTATCTCTTAAGCTGTCATTCATCCCAACCTTCACCATATGAAACTAGATATCTTCTCTGAAAAATATTCATGTGGATTCTACTATATAATATAAAGAAGAAGGAAGGAAAATCCTAGATTATTTGGCTATTGCCCTCCAGCTGGGATCAAGATAACATGCTCTTTAAATTAAAAGAAATTTTTTTTAAGATTTTTTTTTAAGATTTTATTTATTTATTTGACAGAGAGAGACACAGCGAGAGAGGGAACACAAGCAGGGGGAGTGTGAGAGGGAGAAGCAGGCTTCCTGCGGAGCAGGGAGCCCAATGTGGGGCTCGATCCCAGGACCCCGGGATCATGACCCGGGCTGAAGGCAGACGCTTAACGACTGAGCCACCCAGGCGCCCCGATAACATGCTCTTTTGTTTTATACACTTAATGCAATTTTTTTTTTGCAAATTTCTATCTAGTTTGTGTGGTCCCTGTTGATTTAGTTGTTTTATAGCCCAGTTAGCTTCTTCCTCTGCCATTGTTACAGATTATACCAGTAAGCCATCTCTCAAATTCTACCATCTTGCAAATGTAAATGTTGGTTACAAGACCAAGGTGGTATCAAGATCAGCACAAATTAATCACAACCACTGAGAAACATCTGCTTTACTGATGGTACTTCAACAGCATCACCTTTCCACATACATCAGGAATTATGACTTTATGATAAAGTTGCTCTTGTTGCTAGAGGGAATCAAGTGCAAGTATTAATAGATTGGGTTAAAAGACAAGACTAATTCCTAGTCCTAGTCCTGACATTGAACTTGGAAGTATCTGGTGGACTCTATATTTGCTCATGTAAAAATTACTATTGAAAACTTAGCTGAGAGAAAGAGAGGAGTATAGTATTATAACTATCATTTCAGATTTTTAGCCAACAGATCTTTTTGAGTACTGTTTAAAAATTTAGAGATTTTTTTAAACCTTAATTTCACTTTTGTCTTGGCTTAAGGTATCTTTTTTCCCAAGACATCTGTCATTCAAACCTCCAGCAGTTTAATGACTCTTTTATTGATATTGATAGTGTATATTGTAGTTTAGGGTAAGAGACTAAATCACCCCTCTCTACCACCACCATCCATGGGGCCCCATGAATAAATTGAAGGCCCCCTCCATAGGATACTGAGAGTGAATGCACCCTCTACTTTGGGAACCATCATTCTAGTACAGTATATTCAATATACATACTTAATGCATTACATTTATTACTTTTAAATATTCTTACATAGATGAGATGAAGTGTGAGGAAACACTTTATTAAATTTTGAGAGCTAAAAACTTACTCTGTATGAGATAGCTATACTGTATTTTCAAAATCCATTCCCTTGCTAAGGAGGGTTTATTATTTGAGGTGCTGAATGATATTCTGGAAAGGGTATGAGCTATGGATCTAGTAGTCCCGAGTCAAGTCCTGGCTCTGCTGCTTCCTAAATATAATTTTCATCAGAGTTATTTAGTCTGTCTGAATCTCAGTTTTCTTATCTATAAAATGGGGATCATAATATAAAGATTTATTATGATAATGTATTTGGAGTGCCTAAAAATGGTGGCTATTATCATTTTACAGTTTTGCTGATTTTATAGCAGTCATATTTTCATGAGGCTACCTTTATTTTTTTCTTTGATATCATATACCAATATTTGTCACATTTCATATTTAAAAATGAAGTTGCTGACACCACTGTCCCTTTCATCTGTTTGAGTGAGGTATCATTTTTGTGTTCTCACAACTTAACAAATGTGAAACAATTTACTCTGTAGTGCCACTTGGTAAATCACTTTTTCACTTTCAGGGTATTTTTCAGTCTTGTGGATGAGAGGTCTCGACAATAGTCATTAAAGATATGATAGCACTTTCACAAGAACAAGGACATGTGCCTTATGTCTTTGCTGAGCTCTAGTCTAGGTGGACTAATTTTAACATTTTTCTAGATCTGCAATAAGATTTCACTAGGAGAAGTCACTGTCTGCCTAGATTGGATCTGATCAGGCAAACACCTAATTTTGAGCTTGCAAAGATCACCTCAGTTATTCTATCTGGTTAATGGGAAGATGTGATATCATATAATTAAAGGAAGATGTGATAGAAATCAGATTGATTGGGGTTTGCTGCCTGGTGATTTTCACTAAGTCACTTGAAACCTCAAATTATGATAATTTAGTTGAGACATATGTTTATTTAGCTTATTCAAATTAAAGCAAACATCACTTTTTTTAAAAGATTTTATTTATTTGTCAGAGAGAGAGAGCACAAGAAGGGGGAGGGGCAGAGGCAGAGGGAGAAGCAGGCTCCCCACTGAGCAGGGAGCCCAATGGGGGACTTGATCCTAGGACTCTGGGACCACGACCCAAGCCAAAGGCAGACACCCAACCGACTGAGCCACCCAGGCGTCCCTAAAGCAAACATCACTTAAAAAGTATGAGAAAGAGAGAGAAAGAGAGAATGAAAAACCATTGAAATGTGAAGCTGCCTTTAATTCTCTTCAGTGGGCATGGGATACAGGGAAATGTGTAAGGATGGCGTGAAGTTGCTGTTTCCAGTTAGTCATTTCTCTTATGTATTTTTTTAACTTTTTAAAAGATTTATATTTATTCATTTGAGAGGGAGAGAGAGAGGCAGAGAAAGCAAAGCAGAGGGAGAGGGAGAAGCAGACTCCCCGCTGAGCTGGGAGCCAGAAGTGGGGCTCCATCCCAGGACCCAGAGATCACGACCTGAGCCGAAGGGAGATACTTAACCATCTGAGCCATCCAGGCGCCCTTTAAAATTTTTTTTTGAAAGATCTTATTTATTTATTTGACAGAGGGAGAGCAGAATCAGGGGGAGTGGCAGGTGGAAAGAGAGGGAGAAGCAGGCCCCAGGTATCATGACCTGAGCCAAAGGCAGACGCTCAACTGACTAAGCCACACAGGCACCCCTCCCTTATGTATTTTATGTGAGCATCTTGCTACAGAAAATGGGATGGGATCTCAGTGTTTAAATATACTTTCCTTATATTTTTGTACAACATGGCCCCTAAATGCAAGCTAGTTATTACATCTAGAGTTCAACCAAGAAGACATCAACCTGTTCTAACAATGGAGAAATAGCTGACTGTTAGATCAATGGAGAGATGGTATGCTTGTATATAGTTAAGGGCCACTTGAAGGGATTTTGTGACTAATTTTTATTATATTTGATTTTTTACCTTACATGTTACTTTATATTCTAACTCCTGCACAAAATGCAATTTCCATTGTAATATCTGCCTTACCAGGGTTGTTCTGGGAATCAAATGAGATAATATACATTAAAGTGCTCTGCAAAATTCACCATGCTATAAAATGTAAAATGTTTCTGTACTCTGGACAAGACTTGGCATGCCATTTAAATGTTTTTATTCTGTGTTTTCACACAGAAAGTGAATTGTAGCTGTGTACAGAACAACAATCACAACAATAATAATGATAGAAGCTAAGAAGATTGATTAATTGACCACTTATAACATGCCAGGAAATGTGTTTAGCACTTTAAGTGGATTATCTAAATTAGATTGGGAAGAGTTCTTCCACTTAGATTTCTATACTATAAGCCCCCCTACTGGTATCTCAGTTTCAAATATTATATACACTTTCTGGGAAACCTCCACATTACTCGTGTGTGTGTAGCCAGTATTTTTTCTTCTGATACAGCTGAATTTTTAAAAAGATTTTATTTATTTATTTATTTATTTATTTATTTATTTATTTATTTATTTATTTAAGAGAGAGAAAGACAGAAAATGAGCAGGAGGAGGAGCACAGGGAGTAGGACAAGCAGACTCCTTGCTGAGCACAGAACCCAACTTGGGTCTCAATCCCACTACCCTAAGATCATGACCTGAGCCGAAATCAAGAGTCAACACTCAAGCAACTGAGCCACCCAGGTGCCCCTGATACAGCTGAATTTAATAACTAAGAAGGGCTAGATGAGAAAATACTTATTTCCTACTATTTACATGGGGAGGAATTTTCATTTGAGGACTTGTGAACTTTTACCTCTTTTTTTTTCTTAAGATTTTATTTATTTTTTAGAGAGCGAGTGCACAGAAGCATGAGCAGGAGGAAGGGCAGAGGGAGAGGGAGAGAATCTCAAGCCAACTTCAAGCTGAGCATGGAGCCCAGCACGGGGCTTGATCTCACAACCCTGAGATCATGACCTGAGCCGAAACCAAGAGTCTGACACCTAACCGACTGAGCCACCCAGGGGCCCCGAACTTTTACCTCGTATTCACTCCTCTCCTGAGGGAGGGAGGAGGACTTATCTGATTAGTGAGTTTAAAAGAAGAGCTAAGCATTTGTGGATCAGCCATTCCTGCACATTTTGGATTTGCCTGCTCTCAGAGAGGTCACGTTAAGGTTTTCAGCCTCTGTCATACCATGACCTTAGCAAAACATGGTCTTACTTGTGGTTGAGGCCCGCAGCTGTTTGGTGCTCCCAAAGACTAGGTAAATCTAACTAGTTCAGCAACTGTTAGCAAGTTCACTTGGTTGCACATCACTTAATTTAGATTTCATTAGAAATAAAACAAATATTTCTTGTCTCTGACTCCTGTGTCTACCTCTCAGATGGTTCTAAATTTAGGTGGGAAAGAGAAAGGTTATAAATGAACTACTTAATGGGGCGCCTGGGTGGCTCAGTTGGTTAAGCGACTGCCTTCGGCTCAGGTTATGATCCTGGAGTCCCGGGATCGAGTCCCGCATCGGGCTCCCTGCTCGGCGGGGAGTCTGCTTCTCCCTCTGACCCTCCTCCCTCTCATGCTCTCTGTCTCTCATTCTCTCTCTCAAATAAATAAATAAAATCTTTAAAAAGAAAAAAAGAAAAAGAAAATAAATGAACTATTTAAAACCCTACAAGAGACAGTATAAGAGAGTGGTTAAGAGCACAGGTATGGAAATGAATTTACCTAATTTCAAATTTGGGCTCCATCACTTTTCAGCTGTGTTACTGTATGCAGGTTACTTAAATTCTCTGTGCCTTAGTTACCTTATCTGTAAAATGGGGACAATAATAGAACTTACCCTCATAGTGAGAAGATTAAATGAATTAATACATGTAAAATGCTTAGAACAGTCCTGGGTATATCAGCATTCAATAAAAGTTAGCTTTTCTTATTATTATATTAACAGTAATAGCCCAAGGATACAATCTAAATATTTGCACAAATAATTTGCATTCAACTTTTAACTTGCCTCCTTAAGTAGTGTTAATTCAGGGGCGCCTGAGTGGCTCAGTCGTTAGGCCTTCGGCTCAGGTCACGATCCCACCATGGTCCTGGGATCGAGCCCCGTCGGGCTCCCTGCTCGGCGGGAAGTCTGCTTCTCCCTCTCCCACTCCCCCTGCTTGTGTTCCCTCGCTGTCTCTCTCTCTGCCAGATAAATAAAAAAAAAATCTTAAAAAAAATGTTGATTGACTGATTATCAGCACAGGGGCCTTCTACTGCTCCATTCTCTGTGCCAACTATGGTAATTTAATCTTTTTCCTCCCCCTTGCCACAATCCAGAGAAATGGGACTCACAGTGACATCCCTAAGGGACACTTTTAGACTTCTTCTTTGAGGTCTTCAAGCTAGTCCACTGTGCTTGTTCTTATTTCAGAGCCCCATAGCACTTTGCCTATCGTATACAATTTCACAAATGTGTGTTATCATATGTAATGGGATGCTGAATAGGACAGAATTTTTTTAAAGAAAAGCACCTCAGTGTCTCTTCTTCGGGTACAAATATGTTACAGTAATATTTGGGGAAGCATGTTTAACGTTTTAATCATGGAGAATTTCAAATATACAGAAAAGTTGAAAGAATTTTTTTTTAAAGATTAAAAAAAATTTTTTTAAGTAATCTCTAAACTCACAACCCCAGGATCAAGAGTCACGTGCTCTATCAATTGAGTCAGCCAGATGCCCCAAAAAGTTGAAAGAATTTTACAAGCACCTGTATACTCACCATCCTACCATTAACATTTAAAAATTTTTTTAAAAAGACTTTATTTTTTAAGTAATCTCTACACCCAACATGGGGCTCAAACTCACAACCCTGGGATCAAGAGTTGCCTGCTCCACCTACTGAGCTAGCCAGGCACCCCTACCATTAACATTTTAATACACTTGCTCTATCACAGAATTTCCAGCCAGTCATCCTTTCATCTATCCAACATCCCATCTTACTTTTCTGGTGCATTTCAAAATAGTGTTGCAGCAATATTTTGAAATGCTAACCTTTGCTTCTTTCTTTGGAATTCCTGCAACTCCTCTCTTTCCTGTCTAAGGCAGAAATGTGGCTGAGTGGAGGGCTTTGGAGCCTCACAGCTTGGGCTTGAAATCCAGCTTTGCCACTTACTAGCCATGTGACCCCACGTAACTTTACTGTTACTTAGTGTCCTCATCTATAAAAGAGGTAATAGTAGTACCTACCTTATGAAGTTGTGAAAATGCATGTGAAGTACTTACAATCGTGGGTGACCTGCAGACACTTGTAGAGTAGTAACTTGTGTTAGGAAATTTATACACATTAACAAAGGATTTAATTCTCACCACAACCCCATGAGGTAGTACCATTATTATAAAATGTAGTGTATATTGGCTATTATTATTTGTTATAGCAGAAATTCATAGAGAAAAATCTCTGCTTAGTTTTTTTTTTTAAGATTTTACTTTATTTTTGATTTTTTTAAGTAGGCTCCATGCCCAGCACAGAGCCCAAGGTGGGGCTTGAACTCATGATCCTGAGATTGATAGCTGAGCTGAGATCAAGAATCAGACACTTAACTCACCCAGCCACCCCTAAAGATTCTGTTTTTAAGTAATCTCTATACCGAACATGAGGTTCAAACTCACAACCCCAAGATCAAGAGTCAGATGCTCTACCAACTGAGCCAGCCAGGCACTCCTCTGCTTAGTTCTTGAGTTTTATTTTTATTCTTTTTAAGATTTTATTTAATTATCTGTCAGAGAGAGAGAGAACACACAAGCAGGGAGAGAGGCAAGCAGAGGAAGAAGCAGGCTCCCCGCTGAGCAGGGAGATGTGGGACTCCGTACAAGGATCCCAGGATCATGACCTGGAGCCAAAGGCAGATGCTTAATGACTGAGCCACCCAGGCAACCCAATTCTTGAGTTTTAAAACAAACATTTTGAAGTTAATGGCAAAAATAATGCCATGGGAAGGAAGCTTTTTGAAAGAAACTGGGCTCCTTTCCTGTCAAAACCTATGTACCCAAGGAAAAAGTTTATGTCATTAACAGTTCATTTTGGAACAACAGATAAAGAGTCTCACCTGGCCAAATTATGTAAAATTTCCTAGTCATGGGGAGAAGAGAGGAGAAACAACCAGAGAGAAGCTGATGAGGGTAATTCCTAGAGTTGGGGTAAATATCCCTCTGGATGTATTTGGGGATTGGACAGCAGAGGAGAATTGTGCTTCCTACAAATATTTTTTGGACTCTTGCGATGCAATCTTTGTGTGTGTGTATGTGTGTGTGTGTGTGTGTGTGTGTGTGTGGTGAGAGCACTTAAGATTTACTCTCTTAGCAAGTTTAAAGTATACAATGCAGTATTAACTATAATCACCATGCTGCAAGTTAGATCCCCAGCATGTATTCATCTTATAACTCAAAGTTTGTATCCTTTACCAATATTTCTCCATTTCCTCCCACCCTCCTCCAGTCTTGGCAACCATTTCACTCTCTGCTGCTATTACTAGTTTGAGTTTTTTAGGTTCCACATATAAACAGGATCATATAGTATTTGTCTCTCTATGTCTGGCTTATTTCACTTAGCATAACATCCTTTAGTGTGATATTATGATTTATAATAAGAAATATATATTTTGGTCTTTTTTTTTTTTTTTTTTTTTTTAAGATTTTATTTATTTATTTGACAGAGAGAGACACAGCGAGAGAGGGAACACAAGCAGGGGGAATGGGAGAGGGAGAAGCAGGCTCCCCGCAGAGCAGGGAGCCCGATGCGGGACTCGATCCCAGGACCCTGGGATCATGACCCGAGCTGAAGGCAGTCGCTTAACCAACTGAGCCACCCAGGCGCCCTTTTGTTTTTTTTTTAATCCCGTCCCTCCCTCCAGTCCAAACTAGACCATCAACTACTGCCTCAGGAAAGGGAAACTATAAGAAACAAAATAAGTTAAATTTTTGGATTTTGAGCACAAAAAACCAAAGGCATAGCAAAACAAAGAAACAAAAAACATCTTTGGATGAGTACAGCTGTTTCTGGTTCCAGAGGAGATACACATTTTCTGGACTGGAAGAGAGGGATAGTCCCAGGCAAACTGGGACAGTTGGTAATCCTAGTTTGTTGGGGAGGTTATTCTGCTTCCAATTATAATTTGGTATTTACAAAATAAATTGTGTTGTTAGGATATATTAAGGACTTTCATTCAGTATTCTACTAATAGAGGCAAAGCTTCGCAATATTTCAGTGTTCTCATTATATATGACATTAAGTAGATAGCTGGAACTCCCCAAAGTTTTAGGAGGGATGCTTTTTTCATGCATTACTGACTTGAGTTGGCTCAAGTTCATTTGCTTCCATTTTTTAGAAGTTTTTATTTATTCATTCATTTAAGTAATCTCTATACCCAACATGGGGCTTGAACTCATGACCCCAAGATCAAGAGTTTCATGGTCAGGGCACCTGGGTGGCTCAAGTGGTTCGGTGACTGCCTTTGGCTCAGGTCATGATCCCAGAGTCCCGGGATCGAGTCCCACATTGGGTCCCCTGCTCAGCAGAGAGTCTGCTTCTCCGTCTGACCCTACCCCCTCTTGTGCTCTCTCTCTCAAATAAATAAATAAAAATCTTAAAAAAAAAAAAAAGAGTTGCATGGTCTTCCAAATGAGCCAGTCAGACACCTCTAATTGCTTCTATTTTTGCATTTCAATTTAAAATTATTCTAAACAGTTTATATGAATAAGCTGTATAAAATATATATTATTTTCCAATTGTTTTATCTAACCCTGTTTATTTGCCACAGGAAATCGGAAATAACTATAATAAATATAAGTAATATGGAGCTGTGGTTCAGAGCACAGTCTTGGGAGCCAGACTCTGGGTTTGAATCCTAGCCTTGCCCCTTACTAGCTGTGTGATATTGGACAGGTTCCAGTTCTTCATCTACAAAATGGGAATTAAAATAGTACCTACCTAATAAGGTGGTGTGAGGATGAAATTAATTAATACATGTAAGGTGCTTATAATAGTGCCTGGCACAAATAGGCACTCAAGAATTATTAGGCAGTTTGTAAGTTCTTTTGCCCTACTAATGAAAACTCAAGAGTTTATCCATAGTTCACTCTTTTTTTTTTAAGATTTTATTTATTTATTTGAGATAGAGAGTGAGAGAGAGAGAGAGCACAAGTGGGGGGCAGAGGGAGAGGGAGAAGCAGGCTCCCCGCTGAGCAAGAAGCCTGATGCGGGACTCAATCCCAGGACACCGGGACCATGACCAGAGCTGAAGGCAGATGTTTAACCGACTGAGCCACCCAGGCACTCCCATAGTTCATTATTTTCATAATTAAGGCTTCACAAAGAGTTGGGGAGGTAGGTTAGAATGTTTTCTGAGATGAAACATTGTTTCTTCCCCTTTTAATAGGACTGTTCTGTGGACTGAATTGTGTCCCCCCAAAAATTCATATGTTGAAGTCCACCCCCAACATGACTGTATTTGGAGATAGGGTCTTTAGGAGATAAAGTTAAATGAGGTGATAGGGGTGGGGAACTAGTCAAATAGAACTGATGACCTTGTACGAAGAGGAAGAGACAACAAGAGATTCACTTTGTGTCCCCCCCCCAGCCCCCACCACACACACACACACACACACACACACACACACACGAGGAAAGGTCATTTGAGGACACAGAAGGTAGCCATCTACAAACCTAGAAGAAAGTTCTCACCAGGAATTTACCCTGCCGGACCCTGATCTGGGATTTCTAGCCACCGGGGCTGTGAAAAAACAAATTTATGTTGTTTAAGCTACCCAGCCTGTGGTATTTTGTTATAGCAACCCAAGCAGGGTAAGACAGACTGTTAATTAATGAGTACTGAAGACTGAGGGAAACCCTTAGAGTTGCAATTATTTGCCAAAGAATGGGCACCATCACCCAAGTTTTCTTACCCCATCCTGCCCTACACAAAGCTGCCTAATGACTGAGCAGAATGATGAAGTAGAAGGAAGACCTGCTCCATTGGCGCAACCCTGCCCCTCATCAACTGAGCGATTTGGGTCAAGGCTTTTTTTTTTTTTTTAACTATTTATTTATTTGAGAGAGAGAGAGAGAGAGACAGAGATAGCAAGAGAGAGAGAGATAGCAAGAGAGACAGAGATAGCAAGAGAGAGAGACAGAGATAGCAAGAGAGAGAGCATGAGCAGGGAGGAGAGGGAACAGCAGGCTCTCCGCTGAGTGGGGAGCCTGACATGGGGCTTGATCCCAGGATTCTGGGATCATGACCTGAGCTGCGGGCAGACGCTTAACTGACTGAGCCACCCAGGTGCCCGGGATGACCAAGATTTTTGTGGCAGGAAAGGAACAATATGATCGGAGAGAGTCAGGCTGCCACGGAAACACCAAGGCAGGATACTTCGCCAAAACTTTAGTGAGCAGACATAGGTCAGAGGAAGACTTCTTGGCAGGCAGGGACATCGAAGGAGAAATCAAAATGATGAGTGTGAGTTAGCCACGTGAATGGGGATGGTGTAAGGGTTGGTATACATGAGAGAGGGTAGAAAGGAAAGAGTATAAGAAGGAAGAACTGCTCAAAGGCAAAACAGTATGGTGTTTTCAGGGAATTCAGTATAACCAAAGCATACAAAACACTCTCCCAAACACAATCTCATTTAATCCAACATGTTAAATCTTTCACAATGAAAGCAATGTACCAGTTAGAATGTATTCAGCTGCAAGGAAATGAAAACATGACTAATGGTGACTTAAGCAACACAGACGTTTAATTATCTGAAGGTAGCCAGTCAGGGCTGGTACTGTGATTTTTTTTTTTTTTAAGATTTTATTTATTTATTTGACATAGAGAAACAGCAAGAGAGGGAACACAAGCAGGAGGAGTGGGACAGGGAGAATCAGGCTTCCTGCTGAGCAGGGAGCCTGATACGGGGCTCGATCCCAGGACTCTGGGATCATGACCTGAGCCGAAGGCAGACACTTAACGACTGAGCCACCCAGGGGCCCCTGGTACTGTGATTCTATAATGTCATCAAGCATCTGGGCTCTTCCCATCTTTCTGTTTCACCATCCTCAGCTTTTGGTCATTATGCATATTAGTTTTGGTAGAAAGAATAAAGCCCCCCCCCAAGATATTCATATCTGAATACTTAGAACCTATGAATATATTAACTTCTCTTACAAAGGGACTTTGTAGATTTAGCTTAGAATCTTGAGATGGGGAGATTACCCTGGTTTATTCAGGTGGAACTAATGTAATCATGGGGTCCCTATAAGAGGGAGGCAGGAGAGTTAGAAAGAAATGTGTTGATGCAAGCAGAGGTCAGAGAAACAGATTTGAAGATGTGCTGCTGGTTTTAAAGATGGAGGAAGGAGTCATGATTCAAGGATGAAGGCAGGCTTTAAAAGCTGGAAAAGTTCTGACCTCCAGAACTGTAATACAATGAATATGTTTTTTAAGCCATTAAGTTTGTAGTAATTTGGCAATAGAAAATTAATACATCACCCATGGTTGCAAGATGGCTGTCAGAGCTCCAGGTATTACTTTCATATTTAATGCAGGGAGAAAAGGTAGGGGATAAAAGAGCAGAGCATGCTGCATCTATTCCTTTTGTCAGGAAAGAAAAAACTTTCACAAGCACCCTACCAGCTGACTTCTCTGTATACATCATTGACTAGAACTTGGGCAAAGTGGCCACTTCTAGCTATAAGGGAGAGTAGGAAGGTAACTCACTTTCCAGTCTCATTTTTTAAAAATTATTTATTTATTTATTTGGCAGAGAGAGAGAGAGAGAGAGAGACAGTGAGAGAGGGAACACAAGCAGGGGGAGTGGGAGAGGGAGAAGCAGGATGATGACCTGAGCCGAAGGCATACGCTTAACGACTGAGCCACCCAGGTGCCCCATCAGTCTCATTTGTTTTGTAGATGGGTTCAATTCATTATTAATGAAAGCATAAGAGGTTATGCTGAGGTGTAGGACCTGGGAGTATGGACTGAAGGTTCCTTTCATCTGGGAGAAAGGGCCCTGAGAAAGTCTCGGTCCTATGTGCTGGGTATCATTCATCTTCAGCAGCCTGAGGAAGAATGATAAGGTGCCCAGAAACTGGGCTTCTCATAATTGAGGATTCAGGTATTTTTGGGAAGTGAGAATGGAAAGCATTTAAGAGTCTTTGGTGGGGAATGCTGGTATATGCCTTGAACCAGAGCCGTAGGAGGTTTGTATTCTCTATAAGCCAATTCCTCCTGTCAGGCATTTATGGAGAAGGTGAAGCCTGCTCCAAAACTATAGGAAGTGAAAGCTGAAAAATTACAGCCATAAAAAGGGCTCTTGAGAGCACAAAAGAAGGTGAGAACTGGAGTGGGGAAGGGAAAAAGTGAAATCAAGTATCCTTTTAGGGATGTAATGCAGAGAAAGCTAGGCATTATTTTTTATCAGCATTTATCTGTTTGATAGCTCTCTTATCAGGGGGCAGGCTTCTCTCAGTAAGAGGCCATGGTGAGATTGGTGATCATAGTCAAAAAAGCTTGGGTAGATTCCTTGGCATAGGATAGATATCTGGGCAAGGGATATGACAATTATAGCTTTTGGTAAAAGTTCATAAGCCTGCTTTAGTGTACCAAGAGGAACACACAGCACTGAGAAAAACACAGAGTGACTCTGGCAGGGAGACAAAAGCTAAACAGAAACTAAGTTGCCTTCAGTAGGGATCACACTCCTTGGCATTGGCTGGACCACAGGATTCCCCTGCTAGTTCTGGCTGTTGAATAGAAGTTTGTTGGAGTGGAGTCTCCACATATCTGAGTGGGGGAGCACCATCCTTGATCCTCATTCCTCCCTCCTATAGATACACTATGTATGCATAGATATATATGTGCAAAGATGATCATTGCATCAATCTTTGTAAATAACAAAAAAAGCAGAAATCATCTAAATGTCCATTTGAAGGGGTCTGCTTAAAAAAATTATGGTATATCCATATAATGGAATGCTCTGAGGCGATGTATATGGCTGATGTAGAGTAAATTACATATTATATTAAGAGAATCAAGCAAGACACAGAGCAGTGGGTATAATATGCTCCCATTGTGATGCCTGTTGTCTCTGTGGATGGGGACTGAAGTTTTTGGAAGGAAGACATACTTTTTGCTTGTTCTGAAAAATTTTTTTTTACCAGATATATTATGCCAGTTATCTGTTGCTATATAACAAATCACCTCAAAACTTAGTGACTAAACAGCTATTTTATTTGGTTACAATTCTCAAGGTCAGCAATTAGAGCTGGGCTCAGCTGGGAATTCTCCTGGTCTTCTTTTTGTCATGTGGTTGCTGTCCTCTGGTGACTGAACAAGAGCTGGATGATTTAAGATAAACTCACTGGTGTCTGGCTACTAATGCTGGCTGTCATCAGAGACATCTGTCTCCAGCAGGTTAGCCTCAGCTTCTTAATACAATGCCTATGTTCAAAGAGCAGGAGCTGAAGCCATAGGGCTTCCTGAAGCTCAGACTCCCAGAGGAACTCACATAACACTTCTGTTGCCTTTCGCTAGTCAAAGAAAGTCACAAGGCTAGCCTGGATTCATGGACTGAAGAAATAGACTCCACTGCTTACTGGGAGGAGCTGCAAAGAATTTGTGGCCATTTTTAACTTACCACATTCACACATTACTTTTTCAAATAAAAGGTTACTTAAATAAAATAATGCTATTTGTAATAAATTCATAGGATTTTAAGAATTGGGTGAGGGGTGCCTGGCTGGCTTAGTCGGAAGAGCATGTGACTCTTGATCTTGGGGTTGTAAGTTCGAGGCCTACATTAGGGGTAGAGAGTACTTAAAAATTTTTTTTTAAAAAAGCCTTTAAAAGAATTGGGTGAAACCTTGGGAGATTATCTTATATAAAACCCTCTAATTTTATTTTATTTATTTATTTTTAAAAGATTTTATTTATTTATTTGACAGAGAGACACACAGCCAGAGAGGGAACACAGGCAGGGGGAGTGGGAGAGGGAGAAGCAGGCTTCCCGTGGAGCAGGAAGCCCAATGCAGGGCTCGATCCCAGGACCCTGGGATCATGACCTGAGCCGAAGGCAGACGCTTAACAACTGAGCCACCCAGGTGCCCCTAAAACCCTCTAATTTTATAGGAAGGACACTGAGGTCAGAAAGGTAAAGTGTTTTGGGTAAGGTAACTCAGTGGTAGCATCAGGATAGAACAAGGTCTTCTGACTTCCAGTCTTATGCTCTTAATTCTACAGTAAGATTTCCTTTTGCCAGCAAAGTTTATTAGTGATCTTTAGGAGAACGTGACAACTTTGTAGCCCTATTGCTCTTGTAGTTAAGAATGTTAAAGTTACATCTCAACCAAATGAAGGAAAAGGCTAAAGAAAGAATCCAAGCAATTGAGAAAAGTAAAATGGGAATTTGAGTTATCTTGGTTGTCTAGTCTCAGTGCTTCTTTCTTTCTTTCTTACTTTTTTTTTCTTTCTTTCCTTGCTCTTTCTTTCTTTCTTTCTCCTTTCTTTCCTTCAGAAACCTGGCCTTAGTGTATCTGTGGAATAACTAATTTACCAAGTCATAAATTACTTGGTTAAAATTGCTTTATAGGGCGCCTGGGTGGCTCAGTTGGTTGGGCGGCTGCCTTCGGCTCAGGTCATGATCCTGGAGTCCCGGGATCGAGTCCCGCATCGGGCTCCCTGCTCAGTGAGGAGTCTGCTTCTCCCTCTGACCCTCCCCCCTCTCATGTGCTCTCTGTCTCTCTCATTCTCTCTGTCTCAAATAAATAAATAAGATCTTTAAAAAAAAAATTGCTTTATAAAGTGTTCAAATGGCTCTAGATGATGTTTCTTTTTGGGATATTTTAAAAACCAAATGTACTGTTAAGTATATTCAAATTATCTTATTGATCCCACTGGGAATTTAGGAGTGCTTTAACAGCTCTCCTTAGTCTTTAATTAATATAATCTTGATTATTAATTGGTTGGCTAATTAATATTTAAATTAATCCAGCAAATGTTTATTGTGACCCCATGAGTCACAATACAAGAGTCAGTCACTCTCCTAAGAAGCTTAACATCTATGGGCACTTGGGTGGCTTAGTCGGTCAAACGGACTCTTGATTTCAGCTCAGGGTGGCTTAGTCGGTCAAACAGCGGACTCTTGATTTCAGTTCAGGTCACGATCTTGGGGTCATGAGATCAAGCCCCAAGTTGGACTCTGTGCTGCTGAGCATGGGGCCTGCTTAAGATTCTCTCTTTCCCTCTACCTGTGCGCCCCCCCCCCCGAAGAACCCTTGAAGAATGATAATCATGCCAACTGGGCAGATCAAGGTAAAGCTGTATCATTATTTGTGGTGGAAAGTAAGAAGAAATAAAAGAGACTTTTTTTTTTAAGATTTTATTTATTTATTTGAGAGAGAGAGAGATTGAGAGAATGAGTGGGAGAAGCAGACTCCCTGCTGAGCAGGGAGCCCAATGCAGGACTTGATCCCAGAACCCTGGGATCATGATGTGAGCAGAAGGCAGATGCTTAACCGACTGAGCCACCCAGGTGCCCTAAAAGAGACTTCTATATTTAGAGTAACAGGATTTCCTCACAGAAAGTTAAAGTTGGGGAATTCAAAAGGTTTAAATGTAGGGCATCTGGGTGGCTCAGTCGTTAAGCATCTGCCTTCAGCTCAGGTCATGACCCCAGAGTCCTGGGATGGAGCCCTGAGTTGGGCTCCCACTGGGCGGGAGGCCTGCTTCTCCCTCTCCACTCCCCCTGCTTGTGTTCCCTCTTTCGCTGTCTCTCTCTGTCAAATAAATAAATAAAATCTATAAAAAAATAAAAGGTTTAAATGCTTAGGATATATGTCTAGGCTATTGAGAATCCTCAGGACAGATAGTCTTTTTCCCCCGTAAGGGGGTCTTTTTGGTACATAAAGTTCTGAATTGAAGAATACCTTTAATTACTATTATGCATGGATATTTGGATTTGTCTACCAAGCAATTAAAATCAAAGTTTTGTTCTGCCAAGTAAGCAAAAGCAGGTAAGTAGCTCTTCTAACACAATTCTCCTTTAACAGACTTACTTCTTTTTGGGTTTGCTAACACAGTACAACAGATTATAAACTCTGATGAAAGCAAGGGAGATATAGGATGATAATTTCTTAATTTTTATATCTTTAATTTTTAAAGATTTTATTTTATTTCTTTGAGAGAGAGAGAGAATGAGAGAGAGAGAGAGAGCATGAGAGGGGCAAGGGTCAGATGGAGGAGCAGACCCCCTGCCGAGCAGGGAGCCCAATATGGGACTCGATTCCGGGACTCCAGGATCATGACCTGAGCCAAAGGCAGTCTCTTAACCGACTGAGCCACCCAGGGGCCCCTATATCTTTAATTTTTAAATTAAAGATTTTATTTCATGTTCATTCATTGGTATTTTCTTTTATATTCAAAACACCTAAATAAAAAGGTAAACTGAGGCAGAAGTTCCCTAAACAACAACAAAATGCTGAAGTTGGCCCATAATGCAGTGAGAATGAATGGTAAAATATCTATCCTGTTCATTAGAATATAAGCCCATAAGCCACTCCTTTCAGAGCCTTGAAATCCTGTGAACAAGACAACTTGATGTGAGGATGGAGTTTTAACCAGCTATTGTTGCTTTTTTGGTTTAAACAAGATTATCAATCCCATTTTATGAATGCCTGTTATTTTTCAAAGTCTGGTCACCTTATGATAAGCAGGTGCTAATGGAGCACAAGATATATATCACTGGAAAATATGAACATTGTATTTTTCTTGAGGGACAACACCTATTCTTGGGACTTAATTATTGAGTTACATTTTACTAGTCCTAAAATATTTAGAGTTATGTACTTAAAAGATACAGAGCATAGGTATTACATCCACAGAAAGTATTTTAGTCAGTGAATGTTCAATGTAGCAGGTAGAGATGAACTTAGCACGTCTTGTAGACTGAACTGGGAACAGACTCTTCAGCCATAAAATGCACTTAACAGTCTATTTAATAGTGGCGAGGTCCTTGAAAATGCAATATCCATGCTAATCTTGCCTTTTTCTAAATCATAGATGAAAAATAGGTCAGTTAGGTAGAGCCTTCTCTTTCTATTTAAAGTGTGACATTTAATCTATTTAAACAACTACCAAAACTTTATTAATTCATTGTAAGATAAGCGTGCTGAGAAAGTAGAGAACATTAAGACACAAGGTTTTCCAAAATTTGATCTGGATGTCTTAGATCTCAGGATCCAATACAATCTCTACTTGGGGGTTTCAATCAAATCAGTAACACCAAGGAAGGACCAGAAAAGAAGCAACCCAGAATGCAATTAAATCTCACACTGTGAAATGGCTTAAAGGAACTGAGTACTTTAAAAAAGAGGCAAAAATTAAGAAAGGAACCTCTAGAAAAAGGTTTTCCACCTCCTTAATGCCTTTAGGGAAAATTCCTTTGGAAAGAGAATTAAACACAGACAGAAAGCTTCCAGCAGATAACAAACCAAGGAGTCAAATTAGGGCTTAATGTAACTAGACACCAGCTTTGGTGCATTTCTTTTCAACTACGATGTTCTGCAGAATTCTTTGGAGAGGAAAATGCAGGGTATGTAATAAATTGTAATTGCATTTCACTGGGGTCTATTTTGGAGAATGACTGTTCACACTTTTCTTCTCTAGCCCCTCTCATTTATTTGAATAGGATTTAATACTCTCTGGCCCCACCCTCCCTATCAGCCCAAATGTATACCTAGGGTAAAGCAATAGTTTCAATCTTTCCCAAGAACAATTATAAAGAATAAGAGCTCCAGTATTTGAAATGTAAACACAATGATACTCCAATACAGTTTTGGGTAAGGGTTTTAGAAAAAACTTTTTTTGTTGTTTTTTATTTTTTCTTATCATGCATTCTTGGGTTGCAAATTTGGGTGCCATAATTTAAGGAAGATGTTTTCCTCCTCCTAGCTCCCTTCTCCAGATCCTGAAAGTAATCCTGGAGGAGAAAGGGCACCTAGAGGTTATTTCTCCTGCTTAACTGACTACTGTGGATTCAACAGTAGTCTTATTCCAGAAAACTAACTCCATCAATTATAGAAAATAACTTTTTATAGAGTTTTTTCCAAACCTGTCTTCCCTGCATATCCAGGAAGGATTATTTTCCTTCATACCATCAAAGCACCTAGGTTCTTCCTTTATTTTACGAGAATCATTCAGGTGATATGTAGTAGCTACTATTATTGGGCACATGTGGTATCTCATTTAGATTTTTTAATCCATGTTCCCAGGGGCAGAGTGCTGCTACTGACAGTATCTGCCATCTCCCTTCTCATTAAAACCAAACTCCAAACCCACTGTAAAACAAAACGGTGATTAAAAAAAAAAATCACATTTTACATACTTTGTGTCTTACCCCTCTCCTCAGCTCTCTTTTCTAGTTTGGCAATCTTTTTAAAAAATTGGTGAGCCAAAGCAAAAAATCGAGTAGGAAGCAAAGGCTTTATTTTGTTACTTACCCTGTTTCTCCGGTATGGACTTTCATCCTTTACTATAAATAAAAATTTATGTAAAAATCTGACTTTAGATCTTGATGTATTTACTGTAAAATTTACAAGTTGGAACCTCCTACCATCTTGATTTATATGATTTTAAAATGGAGTTCTTACCATTTCCCTCGGGGAGACTTTTTGGTTTCAATAGTTCTTACTGGCAGGTTGCTTCTTTATATTTAGCCCAAATTTTCATTTTCAAAGACCGTTTTAGATAAGTAGCATGATAGCTCTAGCCAGTGGATCTGTGTGCCACATAATAGAGTGTGACAATCCACTCAGTTGTGAAAGACACTGGAGATAAAGTAATAAAGTAGCATTTGTGTTATCACAGTGGCTTTACAAATCTAAACACTGACCCAGCAGTGTTACTTATTATTGGAAATTATAGATGTTTATAATTCTCCAAAATATGTTGAGTTAAGTTATGTCACATATTTAAATTTAAATTCAAAATCCTGGGCTGAGAGAGATATAGATTTGCAACACTTCCTTGGAGGTTTGGGGACCATGAACCAATGAATACATTACATTGCCACATTAAAGAACTCTTTTTATCTGTAAAGATATAAGCACCATACTCCATTTTAATAACAGAGTTTTAAAATCTTACGATTTTAAAGAACTTAGACTTCCATACCAAATTATATCTGCAGACCTTTATAGATTTATATTTCTTGTTTTATTTACATCTCGATATAAATAAAGATATAGAAATATGAACTTCTTAGAATTGTTCCTAGATTGTTACAATAACAGTGTTTGAGCTATATGGCAGAAACATGTATTATTTCTCTTAGGTCCATATCAACAAAATTATTTTATATGTATGATTATGTATATATACAGTTGAAAAATCTGTATTTGTATGAGAATAATTCCATGTGTCATCTGAAATTGACAGTAAAAATAACAATGATTTATTATCCCTTGGGCTGTATATAATACTGGTCTATAAACTCCTTAAAAGAAAGCTGTTTATTCAATAAATATTTGTTGAGTAAATGAGTATATCCATAAGTAAAATTAACTTGATTAACTTCATTTAAGCAATAAAGAAATTTAAATCACTCTATTCACAGTAGATAACGATGCAGTTAAGGTTGAGTCTACTTTGGTCCCATCCAAATATGAGGTAAGTTTCTCAAGTGTCAAAAGCAATTAGTCTCATCTATAAGGCTGTTTGGTGGTTTGAAACAAGGATGACTCCGTGTGTGTGTGTGTGTGTGTGTGTAAAAACTATTTGGCTACCCAGTGGAATAATTTGTATAACAAAAGCAGAATACCTGATTCTTTATTTGCTAATTTTCAAAATAATAAGTGGTTTACTAGCTTCGTCCATTGATGATTTTTTTAAATATTATTATGAGCTCATGGAAAATGTGACAATTTCACAGACAATTCAAATTTGATGTGTTTCAGTCCATTGGTTATTATGCTTACTGATGCTCAATGTGTCCCACCTATGACCAGTGGGAGTCTCTTCAAGTTGGCTCAGAGACTTTTTGACATTGGCTGTAGTTTTTGATAGTTTCCTTGATAGTATAACAAAATGTTCCAGATTTTTGTAGATTTCTTTAACAGACTTGTAGTTAGCTATTTCTCTGAGGATCCCTCATTCCTTTTAGTAGGATTGAATTTCAAGACACAATCTGTGTGCTAAGGATGCTCATTATTATTGCATTGGTCTTTGTTTTTAGTCCTTTCAGTAAAAAAAGCTAGGCAATATGTTTTCTTTGTTTCCTCCCTCCCTTTCTTTCTCCCTCTCTTTCTTTCCCTTCCATAATTCAATAAAATAAATCATGAGTTTATACTGATAGTTAACTTCCATCTTACATCTTTTAATTCATTTTTCACATCAAGAATCCTGATGTCAAAACACCAGCATGATAAAATTTGAATATCACATAAATCTTCATGTTCTTTACCCCACTTTACACATACAGTAGTTTTAAAATGACAACACTAATCCTAATACCAACAACACAATTACTAATAACAATTATTTTATTTTTTTAAACAGATCTTTTTCCTTAGGGTATACACCAGTAGGGATTTACTGTCAAATTATCATGTTTTCAAGTCACTTGGAAGAGTTATTTTCTGTGTAGTTGAGCCACACCTGGACACACATTACAGTTTGTTTCATTTTATTTCTGATTTTTAGGGATTTCTTTTTTCCATTTAGTTTTGTTTTATAATTAACTTTGAAAGTTCATAATCTTACTAAGGATAGTCTTCATGTCAATGTTTTGGCATTTTTTGGTATGCAATCTCTACACTTTTGAACTTCTTTTATATAGACCCCAAAATGAATCAGAGTAAGATCCACGTTTAATCATAGTCCTGACATTTATTTGCTATATCGCTTATAGAAATTACACAATGTCTCAAATCAGCATCTCCCATATGTGTTTCTTGGGCCACTCTGTAAGATGGGAAGTGGGAGGTAGGATGGAGTGTGAGGATAGGATACCATGGTCAAATAAGTCTGAAAATTCCATATTCTCTTGGAGAATCATGATGTATATAACACATAAAAGGCTCTGAAAAGACCTGGAGTGAGGAATCCTTTTTACATTAGTATAACCCATTGTTTTCAAACTTATTTATCTCTGGCATTAAGAGACTTTTTTTTTTTTTTTTTAACAATGCACATTTCACTGAATGAGAGTTCTATGGAGCATACTTTGGGGAATGTTGCTCTCAAGTTTTCTTGTATGTCAGAAAGGGATAATAATACCTGTTCTACCATTCTCTGAGTTATTGTCTGGATCAAGTGAATTGGATATGAAAGATTTTTAGTATATAAAAGAGGCTACTAGTTTGCTAATGGCTCTAATCAAACTTGGAAATGTGGGGGTTAACTCTAACTCTATGCTACTTAGGTGGACTTATTCCTTGGAGAGGGCAAGGGTATAATGAAACTTGGAGATTGCAGAATAAAGAAAAATGACATACAAGGATCAAATTAAGAAGATATACAGACTGGTAAAATGATTCTATTTCAAAGAACAGCTATGACCAGATGAGTGATTTTCACCTAGACTCAGGGAAGCCCTAGGCTTGAGATAGAAAAGGGCTTGTTTTCTTAGTGGGAAGTAATCTAGGGAAGGAGCTAGAAACTACCATTAAAGTATGATTTGTGTGAGGAAGTTTGCCTAGTGCTTTGAGTATTGACAGTACCTTTCACAAGGTATATATTAGTTTATTAGGGCTGCCATACAAAATACCAGATTGGATGACTTAAACAACAAAAATTTATTTTCTCACACTTCTGGAGGCCAAAAGTCCAAGATCAAGGTGTCAACAAGGTTGATTTCTTCTGAGACCTCTTTCCTTGGCTGTAGATGGTCATCTTCTCCCTGTGTCTTCACATGGTCTCTCTGTGTATGGGTATGTCTGTGACCAAATTTCCTTTTCTTATGAGGAGACCAGTCAGATTGGATTAGGGCTTACCCTAATGACCTCATTCAAAATGCATTTACTCTGTTATGTACAGGTACTGGGCTTTCAGAGATGATAGTATCTACTAGAAGGAATGAGCAGGAGTAGGATGTAGATGTACTGGTAGGCAGTTCAGCTATGAATCAGAGGCTATGAAGTCTCTTCTGCTATTTATTCAACGAACATTTTATTTATTTATTTTTAAAAAGATTTTATTTATTTATTTGACAGAGAGAGACACAGCGAGGGAGGGAACACAAGCAGGGGAAGTGGGAGAGGGAGAAGCAGGCTTCCTGCCTAGCAGGGAGCCCCATGTGGGGCTCAATCCCAGGACCTGGGATCATGACCTGAGCCAAAGGTAGACGCTTAATGACTGAGCCACCCAGGCACCCCTCAATGAACATTTTAAGTACCAACTGTGTTCTTCATACTTTGCCAGAAGCTAGGCAGAAAGGAGAGAGGCTTATACCAATTTCATCATTTGAAGATGTATATTTCTCACATATTAATATTTCTGAAATTATATGTTTTACAGTCATAACTAGTTTAAATGGGAACCTTCTTACTTAGTGGTACATAAAATAATGGTGCTTTCTACAATTGATAGAGTCAATAAGATTCAATAAAACATGATTTTTAGTCTGCCAAACATGGTTCTTATCCACAAAATGCTTAGTTATATCTTGCAATGTTCTGGATTTCCCCCTATGCTTGTAACCATGTAGTATCCTTCATTAGCTTGTATTTTTCCTTCTGACCTTAAATATGGGTTTACTGAAGTATGGTTGTCTATTCTCCCACTGTACTGTCTCCCTCATTCTTCAGCCAAATGAAAGACTTTCATATCTCTATCTTCAAGTCCAATTTTTTTCTAGGCTCTGATTCATAACTGGTACCTGAAGATTATTAACTTGTCCTGCTATCACCTCAAACTCAATACAATGCATTGCCTTTCCCTCCAAGCCAGCTTCTCCCTAAGCTTCCCTAGATCTTTCAGATCTTCTAGTAATTCAGACTTGAAACCTTGGTAGCCTTCCTTGATTCTACCCTCTCCTTTGTTTCACTTCTTCTATGTATATACTGTTACCAGGACCTGCCCATTCTTCCTGTTGCATTGATTTCTTCTTTTCCAGTTCCACTATTACCATCTCAGACCAAGCCTTTGTCTAATCATGCATGGACTACTATAATGATTTCTACCTCTTCTTCTGATTGATCTTATCCATTATCACCACTTTAAATTTTCTCTAAGACTGTACTGTACACTCGAATCCCTGCTAAAAGTCATTTATTGGCTCCTTACTGATCATTGAATAAATTCCAAAGACCACAGCCACCATATTCAAGGCTCTCCACAATTATTCCTTTCCAGCTTCATCACCCATCATCTGAACTGGAGGAAATGTTCTGCACTTTTCAGCTGCCACAATTTTGACTTGAACCATTTTCCTTTGCCTGGAGTCCTACTCCCATCCTCCAGGCTTTCCTTCAAAGCTCAGCTGACTGCTCCAGGGAAAGCATTTCCTGATAGTTTTTAATTTACAGTTTTCATTTCTTCTCTGAACTCCTACACTACTTAATGCATATACCAATAATCTGACATTTAGCATGTGCTCCCTTCTATTGCTTTCTATCCTTTTATGTATGAAAATGTCTTTCCAATGAGAAATCTCTTGAGGGCAGGGACTTGGCCATATTTCTCCATATTTCTAGTACTGACAGTCTTTTACTTTTATTTGTTTTCTTTTTTTTTTTAAGGATTTTATTTATTTGAAAGAGAGATAGCAAGAGAGAGCACGAGCAGAGGGTAGAGGGAGAATCAGGCTCCCTATTGAGCAGGAAGCCCCAGGTGGGGTTCCACCCCAGAACCCTGAGATCATGACCTGAGAGGAAGGCAGACGCATAACCGAGCCACCCAGGCGCCCCTCGACAGTCTTTTAAATATAGAATAAAGTTTTAGATGTGGAAGTTTACATAGACCTATCACTCATTTCACAAATGAAGAAAAATAGATCCAGAGAGTTGTGCAGACCCACTTAGTATACAGCCATAGTCAAATATTTGCCGGTATTTATGGATTATAAATCAGAGGGGTTGGCTTATAGAGAATGATAGGATTCAGCAGAGAGGAATGTGTGCATTCACTGAACAAAGGAGGCAAGGTAGTTATTTTGGGCAAGTTTGGGAATAGGTGATCCAAGCTGCCTGACCGGAAAGGTGTAGTGGCTACTTGAGGGCAGGGCTGTTCTTTTGTATAACCCACAGGCTCAAAAATGGTTGGACGTTTAATGTTTCTTACACGAAATGACTTACCAGCCTTAATACATTCTTCTTCGCAGGCACGTGGCTTGAAGAAAGTGAAGCAGGTTGGCTTTCTGGCTCCTTGAGGGCACAGGCACAGAGGAAGACCCGCTGCCCGGTGGTGAGGATTAGCCAAGGGCTCTCCACTCTGTGAAGGGAGCCAGGACCCGCCCCTGACAGGAATCCGTGGACTAAGCAGCCGTTCAGGACTTGGCCATCATCCCGGGAAAGAAAAGCAAGGGGCTTTCCACCTGCCCCAAGCCTAACCCGGGGTGAGAGGCCTCTCGCGTTCCAGCCGCCGCCGCTCCGCCTCCTAAGCCTGCCACCTCCTCTCCGCGCCTTTTCCCGGACCCTCCCCTCACGTTCGACGGGCTCGCTCCTGTGCTCGGCGCGCGCGCACGCGGAAACGGAAGGCGGAGAGAAGCGCTCCGCCCCGCGGGCGAGCGCGCAGGCGCCTTCTTGGGATAGCTGTGGGTGCCACTCGTAACGTTCGGCGGGCGGTGGGGTAAGAGGCCGGAATCTTGGGACGTCTGGGCTGCGGGGCCAGGGTGCGGAGGGGAGGGGGACTTGCGACGCGCAGCGATCCCGCGCGCAGGTAGCAGACTCGCTCCAGGTCCCGCTCCTCTCAGAGGGGCGGCTGGCGAGGCCTCCCCGGGTCAGCCTGCTGTCTCGCTTGGGGGTCGGGTGACGGGGCGTCCTGATGGTGGTGGGTCCCCTTGGCTTGGCAGCAGCCTTGGCTCCTTTGACGCCCTTGTTCCTGCGGTCTTGAGGGTCTGGCCCGCTGGAGAAAGGGAGGAGAAACGTTAGGACGGTCCCTTTTGCCAGACGTGCTCCTCGGGGATAGCCGCACTCCCTGGGTGTTGTGTCCACCTTGGAGGAAGGACCTCTCAGAGGTTCTAAAAAGAACAAATTCGGCCCTGGAAGTGAACCGCTGAGGTTTTGTTTTATTTTTGTTTTTGATCGAAATGTCGCTGAGGTTTTGTTTGTTTTATTTTTGCTTTTGATCGAAATCTACTAATCTTAGGGCAAAGTAGGACGGAAAACTTACCTGCCACCTGAGTAAAGACTTCGTGTCGTGTGGATGGGTTAGAAAGTTACTGTGCTTTGCAGATGGAAAAAGTAATAAAGCACCCTTGCTACTGTTCAAGAAGAGATCCGTTAAGTCTCATAATATCTTTGGCCACAGAGGACTCAGTAAAATTAGGTACTTCCCCTCTTCGTACACAGGAAGATCTCCATTCAGCAAATATTTTATGAGTACCTGCTTTTTGCAACGTTGTTCTAAGTGCAGGGAACGGAGCCAGGGGCTAAGACTAGAGGATCCTTGCTTGCACGGAACTTACATTGCAGTTGTCAAATGTAATTTTCTTTTTTAAAAAATGTAATTTCCTTTTATGCTTTTTTATTGGAATATAACGTGCAAGAAAATACAGCAATCATAAGTTGTAACTTGCTGATTTATTGTAAAGTAAACGCATCTTTTAACCACCACTCAAATCAAGAAACAACATTTGGGGGGGCGCCTGGGTGGCTCAGTCGTTAAGTATCTGCCTTCAGCTCAGGTCATGATCTCAGGGTCCTGGGATCGAGCCCCGCATCGGGCTCCTTGCTCTGCGGGAAGCCTGCTTCTCCCCCTCCCACTCCCTCTGCTTGTGTTCCCTCTCTCGCTGTCTCTCTCTCTCAAATAAATAAATCTGTCAAATAAATAAAATCTTAAAAAAAAAAATTAAAAAAAAAAAAAAGAAACAACATTTGGGGCACCTGGATGGCCCAGTTAGTTAAGCGAGGGACTCTTGATCAGGTCATGATCTCAGGGTGGTGAGTTCAAGCCTAAAGTGGGGTTCCTTACTGGGCCTGGAGCCTGTTTAAGATTCTTGCTCTCTCTCCCTCTTCCTCTTCCTCTGCCCCTCCCACACTCCCTCCCTCAAAACAACAAAACAACAACAACACCAACAAAAATACAGAATGTTCTCACCTTCTCAGAAAGACCTTCCTGGAGACCTCTCCCAATCACCATCCTCTCTTTTCTCTTTTATTGATATCTAACCATAGATTAGTTTTGTCTGTTTATGAGCCTTTCATAAATGGAACCATATAATATGTATTCTTTGGTGTCTAGTGTCTAGACTATTCTTTTTTTTTTTTTAAGATTTTATTTATGTCTGAGAGAGAGAGAGATTGAGTGCACAAGCAGGGGGAGTGTCAGACAGAGGGAGAAGCAGGCTCCCCCCTGAGCAAGAGCCCATGCGGGACTCCATCCCATGACCCTGGGATCATGACCTGAGCCGAAGGCAGAGGCTTAACTGACTGAGCCACCCAGGTGTGCCAAAGTGATTGAATTTTAATTTTTCCTCTTACCTTGCCTCTGTGATAGAAGTTCTAGTGAATAGTAAAATGATAAAAAATGGATGTGGTAGCAGGGAGGAAACAGCATTTATATAATCCAAATGTGAATAATATGTTTACATAGCCTTATTTACTGCTTTGAGTCATTCTCCCCAATTGAGATGCTAGACTTCATTAGTTCTAGAGTTGACTCTTGCTATATTTATGTATTTATTTTTGTTTTGTTTTTTAAAGATTTTATTCATTCATGAGAGAGAGAGAAAGAGAGGCAGAGGGAGAGGGAGAAGCTCCGCAGGGAGCCTGACGAGGGGCTAGATCCCAGGACCCCCAGACCACAGACCCAAGCCGAAGGTAGATGCTTGACCAACTGAGCCACCCAGGCGCCTTGACCCTTGCTATATTTAAATAAGAGAATAATTTTTGTCACTATGTTGTATACTTGAAACTGATACGATACTGTATGTTAACTATACTGGAATTAAAATAAACTTAATAAAAAATAAAACTAACATGTTTAATTACATTCTTAAAAATTTTTTTTTACCCAGTACGTGGAATGTACCAATTTTCCCCTAGTTTATTCAGTTGACTTATTATATTTTTCTGGTTATTTTTTTAAAGTATATCCTGTGGGGGCACCTGGGTGGCTCAATCGTTAGGCGTCTGCCTTCGGCTCAGGTCATGATCTTGGGGTCCTGGTATCAAGCCCCGCATCGGGCTCCCTCCTCTGCGGGGAACCTGCTTCTTCCCCTCCTGCTCCCCTTGCTTGTGTTCCCTCTTGCTGTGTCTCTCTCTGACAAATAAATAAAATCTTAAAAAAAAAATAAAGTATATCCTGTGGTTAAAATGGCCCATAATTTCTCAAAGCTTTTTTACTTCTAAACCATTCCAACTCAAGGAAAAAACTGAAAAAAATGAAACATGTAAATGGTTAATTGCATCTTACTGCTTTTTTCTTTTAAGAATTGGGGTTATGGGGGTGCCTGGGTGGTTCAGTCGGTCTTCCGGTCAGGTCATGATCCCAGGGTCTTGAGATTGAGCCCTGCCTGGGGCTCCCTGCTCAGCGGGGAGCCTGCTTTTCCCTCTCCCTCTGCCTGCCGCTACCCCTGCTTGTGCTCTCTCTCTGTGTCAGATAAATAAATAAAGTCTTTAAAAAAAAAAAAAGAATTGGGGTTATTACTTGATTCTTGTAAAGGTTCATTCTCTAAGATGGAAAGATGGTGTAGTTAGTGAAAGTATATTTTGGAAGAAAAGAAGTAAAAATTAAAGTACATAAATTACTTTAGTGGAAGACTTTCTTAAACTAAATAGAAAGGTAAAATTCTTCTTTCTCTCTGTACCAAAGATAAATCATCTCTTTGTTAACTTTTGTAGTATTACTTTTACGTGTAGATAAACATGCTTTAGATGGAATTGACTCTTCTACTATCTATATATGTCTGTTGTTTTTCTTCATTCAGGATTGTTCCCTTGTAAGAAAGATCCTTACCACAACTTTAGATATATTGAGTCCCATTTAATAGGGAGAGCTACCTTTTGAGGTATATTTCCCAACTGAGGACTAGGGAATAAAGAACTTAAAACTACCCACTTTTCCTCCTTTTCAACACCCCCAATTCTTCATCTTCCTGGTTGGTTTAATGGGTTCTTTGTTATACTGTACTCAGCTAACTCTTGGTCTTTTTTTTTTTTTTCCTCTCCAGGCTACTTCTTCATAGACATAAAATCAGTATTTAACTGGAAACGAAGCATCACTTAAAATTCTCTCAAACTCCTAATCCCAAAGAATTGATAACCTTTCTCTGATGAAGAAGTGACTGACTACATGTTAAAAGTATTCTGGCACTGGTCCTGTTTTTTTCTCTCCTTAGAATTGAAGAAAAAATATGGAGAAATGGTACTTGATGGCAATTGTGGTCCTATTAGGACTAACAGTACGGTGGACAGTTTCTCTTAATTCTTACTCAGGTAACACATCTTTACTGTTTAAAAGATGGGTAAATATTCCTTTGAATAGTTTCCTCTCCCTTCCCCTCCCCCTCTTCCTCCTCCTCCTTTTTGTAATAATTCATAGATATCTGACTGGGACAGAGAAGAATTTGAGGCTTTATTGGTATAGTCAAGAAAATACACTTAAACATTGAATTCTAGTAAAAATAATATGTGTAGGGGCGCCTTGGTGGCTCAGTCGTTGGGCGTCTGCCTTCAGCTCAGGTCATGATATCGGGGTCCTGGGATCGAGCCCAGCATCGGGCTCCCTGCTCAGCCAGGAGCCTGCTTCTCCCTCTCCCACTCCCCCTGCTTGTGTTCCCTCTCTAGCTGTCTCTCTCTCTGTCAAATAAATAAAATCTTTAAAAAAAAAATACGTGTAAGAGCTAAGTAGAAGCATAGTTTATGACATGAGAAAACAAAAATGTATTCTAAGGGGGAAATGAGAAATGATTACAAGTTGAGAAATGATTACTCATGGAAGAAAGAACTGAGGTATTACCTCAAGGTGGGAGTGGAATCAAAAGAGGCTTTTGTTTGTTTGTTTAGGGTAGAGAAGCCATGTTACTAGACTGAAGGGAAGAGACCAGTGGAGACTAAGACTGGGAATGATGTGAGAGAAAGGGAGGGAGAATTGATGGTACGTGGTCCTGGACAGGGGATAGGGTTAGATTTCACCCTGTGAGTATTTATTTAGCACTGTGCATGTTCCAGGCAATGTGCTAGGTGTTAAAATACATGAATATCCAGTACTGAAAGGGTCCACATTTTAGTAGGTAAGTGGTCATAGGACAATGTGATTATTATGACTAGAAGTATTTGTAAAGTACAAAGGTAACATAGAGAAGTGAATGACCAGGTTGCATTAGAGAAAACTTTTCAGAGAAGATGATGTTTGAGTTCAAGGTTTGTAGGATGAGTTGGAATTTGTGAGACAAATGAAATGGGGAACATGGACAAAAACATGGTAGAATGAGAGCATGGTTTTAAGTAGTCAGTATTGTTGTAGCATAAAAAGAAGGAATAAAAAGATGGGGAGGGAGCAGCTCGAGATTTAGCTATACAATTCGCTTGGCAAATTACTTGTGTTTTAGAAAAATAACTTTCATTGTAATGAAAAAGGATTGTAGGAAGCAGGTTGGAGGTAAAGAGAATCATAATAATAGAAGTATGAGCTACCTTTTAAGTATTTATCATATGCTAGACACTGAGCCTTTTCTTTTACTTACCATGACTACTGAAGATAGGTATTGTCTCTAATTTACAAATGGAAAATGAGACAACTGATAAATCACACCTGGGATTCAAATACAGTTGTATTTTATTCCAAAATCAGTGCTTTTAGGACACTACTCTGTGGCTTCTGAGAAAGAAGTCAAACTAAGCCAGCTAAAAGATGGATAAATGAATTTGAGAAATAGTGAGGAAGTAAAATCACTTGGATGCAGCGGTAGACTTGGGTTCAAATCTTAGTTTTTTTCCCTTGTTAGCTGCTGGCTCTTAGAGTAGTTACTTAATCTCCATGAACCTTTTACAAAGATACGTCTTCTACAAAGTGGGAATATTAATATGTATTTTAACAGGGTTGTGGGGATTACCTGAGATAATATGTATGAACCGTATTTTCTTTTTTTTTTAAAGCATTTATTTATTTTTAAAGATTTTATTTATCTGAGAGAAAGAGTGAGCGAGAGAGAGAGAGCACGAGGAGGGTGGAGGGGCGAGCAGGGTGGAGGGGCGGGGGGCAGGGGGATAGAGAAGCAAACTTCCTGCTGAGCAGGGAGCCCAACACGGGGCTCAATCCCAGGAACCCGGGATCGTGACCTGACTGAAGGCAGATGCTTAACCGACTGAGCCACCCAGGCACCCCAAGATTTTATTTATTTATATGAGAGAGAGAGAGAGATAGCGAGAAAGCACAAGTGGGGAGGAGAGGGAGAAGCAGGCTCCCTGCTAAGCAGGGAGCCCCATGCGCGGCTGTATCCCAGGACCCTGAGATCACCACCTGAGCCGAAGGCAGACACTTAACCGACTGAGCCACCCAGGTGCCCTATTTTTCTTTTTAAAGATTTTATTCACTTATTAGGGAGAGAGAGCAGAGAAAGAGAGAGAGAGAATGAGTGGGGGAGGTGGGGAGCAGCAGAGGGAGAGAGAGAAGCAGACTGTCTGCTAAGCAGGGAGCCCCATTCGGGGCTGGATCCCATGACCCTGGGATCATGACCTGAGCCAAAGGCAGCCGCTTAACCGACTGAGCCAACCAGATGCCCAACGTATTTTCTTTTCTAGTAGTGTAGGAGTATAATCAACATATTAATGGTTCACAACTATTATCTTGTTTGATCCTTACATCAGATCATTTAACCCCAAAATGTTTATTGAGTGTCTGCTGTGCAGCAAAAATATCTTACTGGTGATCAAGTCCTTCAGTCTGGCTTTCAGGATGACCAAGAATAATAAATGGTATCTTCCTATCATATTGTGATTTGTAAGAAATATATATTTGGTCTTTGTCCTCCTTCTGGCACAGCCCCTAAGAACCCTTGGGATTTTCTAAGTGAAAGTGATAAAGTTGTCTTTTGTTACGGTAATGCTGGCCTTTGGACCCACCTAAGGTTGGGGACTGGTTGCCAGGATGGACCCACCTAAGGTTGGGGACTGGTTGCCAGGAAAACCAAACTGCATCATTTGAGGGTTGGAGCTTTCAGTCCTACCTTCTGATTTCCAGGGAGGGGAGAGAGGACTGGAGGTTGAATCAATCACCAGTAGCCAGTGTTTTAATTAAGTATGCTTTTGTAATAAAGCCTTCATAAAAACCCAAAAGTAGGACGGGGTTGGTGAACACATGGAGATTCAGAGGGAATGGAAGCTCAGTGCCCTTTCCCCACACCTTGCCCTATACATCTCTTCCATCTGGCTGTTCTGAGTTACATCCTTTTAACAATCTAGTAAGTAAATGTTTACCTGAGTTCTGAGAGCTGCTCTAGCAAAGGACCAAAGGAGGAGGTTGTGGGAACATCTGATCTATAGCCAGTCGGTCAGAAGTGCAGGTTGCAGTCTAGACTTGAGATTGGCATCCAGAGTTGGAGGGGGTCGTACCCAATGTGCGGCTTGAACTTGAGACCCTGAGATCAAGAGTCGCATGCTTTTCGACTGAGCTAGCCAGGAGCCCCATATCTTAAGGTGTCTTGATGAACAGGATAAAATAGTGAAATTTATTAATCATTTTCCTTTATGATTTGTGCTTTTTGTATCTCTAAGAAATTCTTCCCTACTTCAAGTCACAAAGGTATTTTCCTAAGATTTTCTTCTAAAAGTTTTTTTTTTAATAAGATTTTATTTATTTATTTGAGACAGAATGAGAGAGAGAGAGAGCTCATGAGAGGGGGGAGGGTCAGAGGGAGAAGCAGGCTCCCCGCCGAGCAGGGAGCCCGATGCGGAGCCTCGATCCCGGGACTCCAGGATCATGACCTGAGCCGAAGGCAGTCGCTTAACCGACTGAGCCACCCAGGCGCCCCTCTTCTAAAAGTTTTAAGATTTGTCTCTCCTACTTAAGTCCTTCTTAAAATTGAATTTTATATATAACGTGAGATAAGGATTTATTTTAAATTTTTTTCACCTGGGTAATCAGTTTCAATCCATTTATTGAATAGTGTATTTTTCCCCGCTAATCTGCATTATCAGCTCTATCTCAGGTTTTCATATATGCATGGGTCTGTTTCTGATTGTTCGTTCTGATCACTACTGCTGTGTCTTACTATTATAATTTTATAATAAGGCTTGATATATTGTGAGGCAAATTCTCCTACCTGATATTTCCACTTCAGGGATGTTTTAGGTATTATGGGCTTTGCTCATTCATATTGCAGTAGGCAGAATTTATAAAATGGCTCCCCAAAGATGTCCTGCCCTATTCCCCAGAACTGTGAAAACAATATCTCACTCAAGAGTGATTGTTAGGTTCTATGGCACGGTTGACTTTAAAATAGGGAGATTGTGTTGGATTATCCAGGGTTGCTCAGTGCAATCACAGGAGCCCTTAGAAGCAGAGAACTTTTTTAGCTGGCAGCAGAAAGGGACTCCTGAGAGATTCAAAACATAAGGGCCTAAGGTTGTTGCTGGTTTGACAATGGAAGGGCCATGTCTGGAGGAACACAAGTGGCCTCCGGCTGGCTGCAGACGGAGAGTAGCTCCCAGCTGACGGTCAGCAAGGAAATGGGACCTCAGGCTGTGGCAGCAAGGCATTGAATTGTGCCAATAGCCTGAATGAGCTTGGAAGTGGATTCCTTCCCCGGGCCTCCAGTTAAGAGTTCAGATTGGTTGCCTTCTTATTTTGGCCTTGTGAGACCCTGAGCAAAGAATCAAGTGAAACCCATTCAGACTTCTGACCTACAGAATTGTGAGATGTTTTAAGCTGCTAAATTTGTAATAATTGTTATGTAGCAATAGAAAGCTAATACACCTAATACACACATATATGCCATTATTTATTTATTTATTTAAAGATTTTTATTTATTTCAGACAGAGAGCGCGTGTGTGAGAGACAGCATGAGTGGGAGGGTGGAAGGGAGAAGCAGACTCCCCACTGAGCAGGGGGCTTCGATGTGGGCCTTTATCCCGGGACCATGGGATCATGACCCGAGCTGAAGGCAGATGCTTAATTGACTGAGCCATCCAGGTACCCACATATATATGCCTTAAAAAAAAAAAATCATCTGTCTCATTATGGCAGTCAAGATTGAATGGGGGAGTACAGGGAAAAACCAGAAGAATTTCTGCAACTCAGAAGTAACCTTGTCAACAATGAAATCTTGTTTTACTCCAAAGTAAAAAAAAAAAAAAAAAAATCAGATTGTCAAAGTCCTAAGAAAAACCCTGTTGGGATTTTGACTGAAATTACATTATTCTATACCTTTGAGTAATTTGGGGGGAATTGGCAATCATTATCACGCTGGGACCTCTTTTTTTTTTTTTTAAGATTTTTTATTTATTCATTTGAGAGAGAGAGAAAGTGAGCAAGTGAGAGCATGAGCAGAGGGGAGGGGCAGAAGGAGAGGGAGAAGCAAACTCCCTGCTGAGCAAGGTGCCCAATGCGAGGCTCAGTCCCAGGACCCAGGATCATGACCTGAGCTGAAGGCAGACACTTAACCAACTGAGCCACCAAGGTGCCCCTCTGTGTTCTGTGGTGATTATGCTTTGCCTCTTGAATTATTCAGAAGCATATTTAAAATTTTAAAAATATTTAGGCTTTAAAAATGATTTTTTGACATTTTTAAAATTTAATTGCACGGGAGAAAGAGAATCTTTCTTATGGTACATATTCTTTGAAATGTATTGAGACTTGGCATACTATATGATCAGGTTTTATAAATGTTCTATGTGTGCCTGAAAAATATATGTTCTCCAGCTTAATATTCTGCATGTATCCATTAACTCAGTATTATTGTTTTGATGTTAGTTTTTTATATCCTTGCTTATTTTTGCCCAATTAAACTACCAGTTGAGAGAGCTGCAATTTCTCTTTGTAGTTTTGTCAATTTTTATTTGTATACTTTGTATCTATATTATTAGGTGATGTAGAGTTTTTTTCCTTGTGACTTGAATTTCATGACATTACTGTTGTGTCCGTTTATTTACAGTAATTCTATTATCTTAAAGTCCATTTCCTCTAAAATTAATAAAGCTTCACTAGTTTTCTTTAGGTTAATTTTTGCTTGATATATCTTTTTCTGTCCTTTTACTCTTTACCTCTGAATCCCTGTGACTTAGACCTGATTAACCAGTTCCCCACCCTAATTCCACTTTCTCCTGATGGTTTGGAAGTTTTGCTTTATTTTGTTCTTTCAGGGCATGGTGTGGAGATTTTCATATACCTATTTAACTTAACAAAGTCTAAAATTAATATTTCTGTTCTCTTTCTGAACAATGCAAGGGCCATGAGATGTTTTAACTCTAGTTACAAATCTCACCCCCGCTATTAGAATGTTATTATTGCCTAAGATTAATCAGTTTTATAAATTAATATTTACTTAGGTTTACCCTCATGTTTATCATTTTCTGTGCTTAACCTTCCTTTTTACATATTACATCTTCTTTTGAGATAATTTTCTTTCTTCCTGAAGTACATCTTTGGGAGGTTTTTTTGTTATTAAATTTTTTTAAAATTTAAATTCAAGTAATTAACATATAATGGATTATTTGTTTCAGGGGTACATGTCTGTGATCCATCAGTCTTATATAATACCCAGTGTTCATTACAACACATACCCTCCCCAATGTCCATCACCCAGCCACCTCATCCCCCTCCCCCCCTCCCCTCCATCAACCCTCAGTTTGTTTCCTAAGACTAAGAGTGTCTCTTACAGTTTGTCTCCCTCTCTGGTTTCATCTTGTTTCATTTTTTCCTCTCTTTCCCTATGATCCTCTGCCTTGTTTCTTAAATTCCACATATCAGTGAGATCATATGATAATTGTCTTTCTCTGATTGACTTATTTTGCTTAGCATAATGTTTTTGTTTTTGTTTTTTAAGTAGTCTCTGTGCCCAGCACTAAGCCCAGTGTGGGGCTTGAACTCATGACCATGAGATCTAGATCTGAGCCGAGATCAAGATTTGGGGCACTCAGTTGACTGCCCCAAATCTTTGGGAGGTTTTTAAATTTTTTTTTTTTTTAATTAGAAAATAATTTTTTTAAGTAGGCTCAGTTCCCAGTGTAGGGCTTGCACTCAGAACCCTGAGATCAAGAGTTACATGCTCTACCGACAGAGTCAAATGGGCACCCTCCGGGAGGTTTTTTTTTTTTTAGTTAGAGCCTGTCGGTGGCTTAGTTTTTATCTGAAAATGCCTTTAGTTTGCTCTAGGTCCTAACATTTTACTGGGTTTGGAATTCTGTGTTGGCAATTATTTTCTCTTAATATTTTGAAAGTCTCATTTCATTGTCTTTTAGTTTCTGTTGCTATGTTCAGACCATCAGCTGTCATTTCAGTTGTTATTTCTTTGTAGGTAATTTGTCTTTTCTCTCTTGCTGCAATTTCACTATGATGTATCGAAGTGTGAGTATTAAAAAATTTATCCTCAGGATATTCTGGGATTTCTGAGTCTAATGAATGGTAACCTGTCTGTTCTTGAAACTGCTCAGCTACTGTCTCTTCTCATTCTGTTTCCTCTTTGTAAAACTCTGGTTAGATATATGTTAGATCTTTGGTCTTTTATTAATTCACCACATATGTGTAGGGTACTCATGCCAAAGGCAGGTGATATAGCAGAAAATAAAACAGACAATAATCTCTTCATCTCTTTGAGTTTATATTTTCAGTTCTCTCTTCAAGTATTTCATCTCCCTCATTTCTGTTTTCCTTGTGCAACTCTGATTATGGGTATATTGGGTCCTTTCATCCTATCCTCTATGTCTCAAAATCTCCTACATTCTCTCTCATGGTTTCTTCATACTGCTTTTTTTTATAATCATCAGATCTATCTTCCTTGTCATTACTTTTCTTTTTAGTTGTGTTTAATCTGTTTTTTAACTAGCGATTGAGTTTTTACAATTTTAGTTACTGTATTTTTTTATTTCCAAAAGTTCTGTTTGTTTTCTTTTCAAATCATCTTCATCATTTCTGATTGTCTCTTGTTCCTTCAACATATTCTCAGTGTCTTCTTTTATATCTTTAAACATATTAGCCATACTTATTTTATATTCCCTCTCAGAAAATACTAATACCTGCAGTTTGATTTCCTGGTTTGTTGGTTCTATGGACTTCAGCTCATGCTATTTTGTTTGTGGGTTTAGCGATTTTTTAAAATTGTGAGCTCAAGTTACTTGGAACTTTTATCTGTGAGAATTTTTTGAGGCCCAAGTTTACTGTGTATTTCTCCAGAGGATTTAGGTTGCCTTTTGCTAGGCACTTTGGGCACTATTAAAGTCAAACTAAATTCTCATCTTAAGGTTTCTTTGGCTGTAATTCTTTATTTTTTATTTAAAAAAATTTTTTTTAAGATTTTGTTTATTTTTTGAAAAAGAGAGAGAGAGACAGCGAGAGAGGGAACACAAGCAGGGGGAGTGGGAGAGGGAGCAGCAGGCCTCCCGCTGAGCAGGGAGCCCTATGCGGGGGCTTGATCCCAGGACCCCGGGACCATGACCCGAGCCGAAGGCAGACGCCCAACGACTGAGCCACCCAGGCGCCCCTCTTCAGCTGTAATTCTTGGTGTGAATTCAGGCCCCACACTGGGTGAATGCAGGATAATGTTAGGAATTTTCAGGAGACTTCTTTTTTTCCTGTACTACCAGGAGCCAAGGCAGAGATGAATATTATCTTCCTCATTTCCCCAAAGGCATTGTTATTTTATATCCTAGTAAATGGTTCTCTGTCACTGAAGTTTTTACCTGTTCAAGTTCTAGGCTATACCTCTATTTCGTAGAACTTCGGTAGCCAGGCCATAGGTCACAAAAGGTCATTGGATACCCTCAGGACTAATGCTTACTTGTCTGGATCTTAAACTTCTTTTGTTATTTCTGGCTTCTAAGGAATTCTCTTGTTTTGACGCTAATTCAGCCATTACCCCCCCCCCCCCCATTGGAGGTGTTTTTCTTTCTTTTTTTTTATTTTAAAGATTTTTATTTATTTATTTATTTGACAGAGAGAGAGATAGCGAGAGCAGGAACACAAGCAGGGGGAGTGGGAGAGAGAGAAGCAGGCTTCCTGCCGAACAGGGAGCTCGATGTGGGACTCGATCCCAGGACCCTGGGATCATGACCCGAGCCAAAGGCAGACGCTTAATGACTGAGCCACCCAGGCACCCTGGAGGTGTTTTTCTGACCTAAGTCTGCCATGTTGCTGGAAACTGGTCTCACCTGTATTTTTTTAAATTTTTTAAAAGATTTTATTTATTTATTTGAGAGAGCAAGAGAGAGAGAGCACAAGCGGGGTGAAGGGCAGAGGGAGAAGCAGACTCTGCTGAGCAGGGAGCCTGATGCTGGGCTCAATCCCAGGACTCCAGGATCATGACCTGAGTTGAAGGCAGATGCTTAACCAACTGAGCCACCCAGGTGCCCCTCATGTGTATTTTTAAAACCTCCACGTGTTACTCTGATCTTTAGAAAATGTTGATACAGATGATGGTTAAAGCCACAGGATTGGGGGCATTTATATTGCAAGAAGAAAACAGATTTAACCACTGATCACTTTCACAGAGAAGGGGAATGATTAAAGGAGGCTCAGAAGAAGGGCGCCTGGGTGGCTCAGTTGGTTAAGCGACTGCCTTCGGCTCAGGTCATGATCCCGGAGTCCCGGGATCGAGTCCCACATCTGGCTCCCAGCTCAGCGGGGAGCCTGCTTCTCCCTCTGACCCTATCCCCTCTCATGCTGTTTCTCTCTCTCTGTCAAATAAATAAAAATAAACAAAATCTAAAAAAAAAAAAAAAAAAAAGGAGGCTCAGAAGAAACCATGAAGAGGGAGGATTAGAGCCTGGAAGCCAGGAAATTAGAGAAATTTAAGAAATAAGGACTGGCCTACAGTGTCAAGTTCTAGACTGTCAAGTAGGGTGAAAATTAAGAATAGACAAAAGATCTCTAAGGAGGCCATTGTGAGCCTCTTAATTATCAGACTATAATGAATTGAGGACTAAATGGGAGCTAACAAGAGGGCATAGCGACTCTTAGAAGTTTGTGAATGGAAGGAGGGAATTAGTTTGGTAGCAGGAGTGGGGTAAGGAGGTCAGAAGAAAAGCCCCGTCAAAAGTTGTTATGTAAAATATGTAATTTATGTTGCCTTTGCTTTCAACCTATAACTGGTCTATTGGATGGTCATCTCTTTTTCTTCCTTCAGCATTATTTTATAACTGATCATTATGTTCTTAAAATTTTCCTTTAGTCTTCTAATTTTGACAGATATATTATTTTCTTCAAACTTTTCATGTTGAGGTGAAGTAGAAAAGAACTAAAGGTATAGAGTAGAATAACATAATTTAAGGAATCACACTATTTCAGTATTACTGGCATATGTAATCAAATGCTTAATGGGAACTGAATAGAGGACTACAAGCATATATAATACTTTTCTATCCTGTGGCTTACATACATTATTTACTCTAACATTTCTCTCCTAAAGTCTGAGTTTACTCAGGTACTTACTTTATCTGGAAAATAGGACTCCTGCTTATTTTAAACTTTACTCTTAAATTGTCCCATAAGAAAGTCAACATAACAGGATTACTTTTGGATTATTGTATAGGAAAAGTATTGTTATTATACAGTAGTAGAATATTTGTAGAAATCTTTTATAGGTGGTTATTATGTTTTTGTCATTTTTCATGTGAGAAGAATAAAGTGCTAAGCACTAAGAAAAATTGTGATTCTGTCAGTTCTTAACCCCATCATAAAAAATACAACATTTTTAGCACTTGTAAAGAACTTCTATATCATAGGAGGCTGGCAGAATTAAAGAATTAAGTATGACATCTGTGATTCTGAGATTTTTTTATCTTAATTAAAATACCTTTTTTGTTATACTTTCTTTTTAACATGCTTATTTTAATTTGCTTTTCATTTATCTTGTTTTAAGATTGTAATTAGGAAGCACTCAAGTGAGGAAGCTCAGGTTAGCTTGCTTAGTATTAATCCATTATTTTTCCTTTGGAAATGCATATATTGTATAGGCAAACTACTTATGTGTATTGTAATTTAAATTTTTCTAAAATGTGTACCCCTTACATATTTACATTATACTCCTAACTAAAATGCTGCTTATGTAATTGATTTTTTTTTTTAAAGATTTTTTATTTATTTATTTGAGAGAGAGAGAGAATGAGAGAGAGCACATGAGAGGGGGGAGGGTCAGAGGGAGAAGCAGACTCCCTGCCGAGCAGGGAGCCCGATGCGGGACTCGATCCAGGGACTCCAGGATCATGACCTGAGCCGAAGGCAGTCGCTTAACCAACTGAGCCACCCAGGCGCCCCTATGTAATTGATTTTTACAGACCTAAAAATATTGAATAAATATTGCTTGTTATGTTTATTTATTTACTTAATTTAAAAAAAGATTTATTTATTTGAGAGGGGAGGAGAGAGAGAGAGCGCGAGTGAGCGCATGGGCATGTGCTCACAGGAGCTGGGTGAGGGAGAAACAGACTCCCCGCTGAGCAAGGAGCCCCAGGTCGATCCCAGGATGTTGGGATCAGGACCTGAGCCAAAGGCAGATGCTGAACCACTCTTAACGGACTGAGCCATGTAGGCACCCCTGCTTGTTACTTTTAAACAAGCTTTGGGGAGGAAATAAATTCTTTTTTTGGGTGGGTATTCATGTTTTAGTAATCTCTTCACCCATCATGGAGCTTGAACTCATGGCCCTGAGATTGAGTCTCATGCTTTACCAAATGAGCCAACCAGGAGCCCCAGGGAGGAAACAAATTCTGATTTTAGTATTGATTGTTTCTTACGTCTTGTAGAGATTCACGGTTTCTCTATAGTTGTTGAGCAAATAGTAATACTTGAACCAAGGAAAGTTATTTTATTCTAATACTCTTTTCCCCCCAAAGTTTTATTGGCTGTTTAGGAGGGATAAGCCATAGAGAATCTTTTTTTTGCAACGTATCAATCATTGTTAAAGTATGACTGTGTTCTATTTAATTAGTTAGTTTTGGGGCACCTGGGTGGCTCAGTTAGGCATCTGACTCTCGGTTTGATCTCAGGGTCCTGGGATCATGCTCCACACTCAGTGGGGAGTCGGCTTGAAGACTCTCCCTTTCCCTCTCCCCTCACTTGTGCGCTCTCCCTGTCTCTTTCTCTCAAATAAGTAAATCTTAAAGAAGAAATGTTTATTTTATTGGTTAGTTTCTCTCAAGTTACCCATTGCTGTTTATAATGTTTCTTCTTACTCACCAAGAACATATAAAAGGGGGATTTTGTTCTGGAAAATTTTAGCCAAATTCTCTTAGAATGTTTAAAATTTAAATGTAAAGGCAGTTAGAATGTATTGTTATCAAAGAAACTACTTGTTTTTTAAATTATAGCATAATTCTGAATAGTTCAACAATTGATAAAATGAATATCTAAGTGCTTCTTACACCCATTTCCCTGAGAACAAGACAAAATTGAAACTCCATGAATATACATTAGTGTGTTTTCTTTATGTAATTCTGAATTTTATGTAAATGAATTTGTAGAATTAATCACTGTGGAAGGAATCCTTTTTGTCCTTCCCACGTGAATCTCCCACAGGTACAGTTGGGTTGTCCTTCTGGGTTGCTTTAAGGGCACTTTAGCAGTTTTAAAAACTTAAGTACTAATTTCATAGCCAGTGTCAGCTGGATTTATTGAAGTAGGTCAGACTCTGGATAGAAACTTGTTTCTCAACCCTAAAGAGAGTCATTATCCATTCTTCTATTTGTTAGAGAATGGTAATAAATTCTTCCACATTGACCACACGTCTAGAGCAATTTCAGAAAATCTAGATAGTTGGATTTTTTCAGGTGTAGAAAATTACCTAAGATCCTCTCTGACTTTTATTATCCCAGTGGAACTAAACAAAAACAAAACAAACAAAAAATAGAAATCAACTCCTCCCCCCTACAAAAGAAGCCATAGACAATGGTTATATTCCTTGAAGTAGAAACACACATTCTTTTTTTTTTTTTTTTAAGATTTTATTTATTTATTTGTCAGAGAGAGCACAAACAGGGGAAGTTGCAGGCAGAGGGAGAAGCAGGCTCCCCACTGAGCAGGGTGCGCGATGCGATGTGATGTGATGCGATGTGATGTGATGCGATGCGATGCGATGCGGGGCTTGATCCCACAACCCTGAGATCATGACCTGAGCCAAAGGCAGACACTTAACCGACTGAGCCACCCAGGTGTCCCAAAACACACATTCCTATCCTATAAAATGCACATGCAAAAGTTGCAGTTCACTGGGGGTATTTTAACTTCAAAAAAGAAAAAAAAGGTTATTCTCCCTCTCCTGTTCAGTTAATTAAATAAGTTTTTAATGAAAGTATGTATATACCAATGTTTCCTTTGAACTCTGGAAAATCATATTCTCTTGTTCATAGGAACTAAAAGTCTTACTTGGGTAGCAGTTAGGAAATAGTATAGTCATGTGACAAAATAGGTGATACTGAAAATATAAGTATTATGAGAAGTAAATAATCAGTGAACATTGGAGGCTCCTGGGTGACTCAGTCAATTAAGCATCTGATTTTGGCTCAGATCATGATCACAGTGTCCTGGGCTTTGTGGTCTGTGGGGAACCTGCTTCTTCCTCTCCCTTTGCCCCCTCTCCCTGCTCGTGTTCTCCCTCTCTCTCTCAAATAAATTAAAAAAAAAAATCAGCGAACAATGTGTTTTTAATTTATAAGGAAGGTTTCATGGAGAATTTGGAATTTGAGGTGATTCCTAAAGATTGGATATGAATTAATGGAAGGGATGTATAAACAGGGAGTAAGCAGCATGAACAGAGGCTTGGAATTTTAAAGTCTCTGACAATGACTTAAATATGTTTTGGGCAAGAACCAATAAATGGGCATTGTATTAGAATAGTCAGCATAATTTGGTCTGCCATCACAAATTGCTTAATGTTGCACATATGGTAAGTGGAAAATCATGGACTCAAAATTTCAAATCTTTTGAACTTAAAATCCTTGCTATATCACACTGATTGTATCTGTATTCTTGCTTCAGCATCATTCACTGAGAATCTACCAGTTTGCCATTACATCTGAGAATACAAAAATGAAAAAGACGGTATTTTTTGAGAGAGGGACAGGTGTGTGTGTATGTGTGTATATGTGCGTGTGTATACGTGTGTCTGTGTACTGTGGGTAATTGCTTGTGATAGTCACTCTCTTTTTTGCTTTGAAGATGTTAATCTGCTTTTCCCGTGATTATCTCAACAGTGGGGATATCTCCTTGGGTGAAGATGCTAGCTATTAAGGAATATTGGTATAATGTAGTCATTACATGCAAAAAGCCCTACTTAATGTAGTGTTCCAAAACTGGAGAAAATCTGGGTTGGATTTGAATGAGTGTTAATATATCATTCTCCAATGTGGCATTAATTAATAAGTAATGGATTATTGAGTATATTTGACTGTATGTGATTTTCAGTTGCTGATTTAAAAACCTGTGACTGTACTGTACATGTCTGGGCTTCTCACAATTTTGTAGTTACCTGCTGGTTAAATAGTGGATGTTTACTATTTATTAAATGGAATTACCTTTATGTCATTTAACATGACGTAAGGTTAATAACCTACTTAACCAAGCTGTGACCAATATAAAGTAGGAGTTAAAAGCATGGATTATGGAGCCAGTTTGCCTGAGTTCAAATCCAGACTCTGCTACTTGATGCCTGGGTGAATTGCCTCTGTTTTTTCAGCTGTACATTGGGGATAATAATAATACTTATTTCAGTGCTGTATCTGGCACATAGTAGGTGCTATCAGTTGTTAGTTATTAAAGATTCATTATCCCTATTAGCAATTTTGAAATAAAAAAAAAAAAGCTGTAAACCGACAGTCTTTGTATCAGTCATTTAATAGTCAGCAAAGCCTGACCTAACAAATGTCTTTGTGACATATAGTCTGGTTTTGGTTCTATACTTGGGCTTTGGTTCTATATTTATATTTAGTTTGCAAAAGCCCCTTGTAAAATATAGATGCTCATTATTGTTTTAGATACTTACTGGACAGTGTAATTGATAGTCTTTCTCATGAAGTAAAAATAAACTTGAATATTTTATAATTAGTATTATTAACTAATTAATGTTAACAATGCTTGGATTTCTTTTTAAAAGATTTTATTTATTTGATACAGAGAGAGAGGGAGAGAGCCAGCACAAGCAGGGGGAGCGGCAGGCAGGGGAGAAGCAGGCTCCCCTCTGAGCAAGGAGCGGATGTGGGCTTGATCCCAGGACCCTGGGATCATGACCTGAGGCAAAGGCAGATGCTTAACCAACTGAGACACCCAGGCGCCCCTGGGTATATCCTGTTTTTAATGTGCCAAAGTTTAGGGAGGTTAAGTAATTTGTCCAAGGTCACACAGTCACTCAGTGTACTAGCAGTGCTAGGATTCACACCTCATCTCTGCTGTTTCGGTAATGTCTCTGTTCTTTAACCGACACTGCCTTTCTATAATTTAGAAAATTTTCATAAGGAAATAAATATCATTGATACATTAAAGTATATTGTTGTCTGGCTCTTTTTACCTTTCATCTAGGTGCTGGAAAACCCCCTATGTTTGGTGATTATGAAGCTCAGAGACACTGGCAAGAAATTACTTTTAATTTACCAGTCAAACAATGGTATGGATCATTTTAACTTGATTTTATTGTTTATCATAGTTAATACAGATTATTTAAGATAATTTAAAAGGAAAGTATGCTATTCATCTTCATCATCCTCATTTTCTTGTATTACCTTGCATATTATAGGCTCATCTTTGAAATTTTATACTCCTGAAAGTTACCCATGTACTCAGCAGCTAGAATATGCTAAGAACTTTGAGGATAGAACACTATATACCTTATAGGCTCCTCTGGACATAAACTGAAGAGCCATCCTGGGCTAACAGTACTTTTCCTGGTGGTTTTGCAGAGTTTCTTTATTAGGAGTGAAAGAGATATGAATGAGCAGTAGCTTAGTGGTAAGGAATGTTGGTGCTCAAGTTGGACTGCCTGAGTTCAGATCCTGTCTCTACTGTTTACTAGCTGTGTGAGCTTTGGTGAAATTATTTAACTTTCTCTGCCATGGTTTTATCACTTGTAGAGTGGAAATGATAGAGTACATATTTCACTGGATTATTATGAGGGTTGAATAAAATGATACATGTAAAGCACCAGTGTCTGCAACAAAATGAGCTTTCAGGAAATGTTAGGTGTGGTTATATCTTTACAGAAATTTGTGCCTTTGTCATTTTTATCAAACATATTCTGGTAACAATTGATGACTTTTTTATTGACTTATTGGATGCCTAATAGATTCTTTTATGAGAGACTGGCTACACAAACTGTTTGCATTGTTCTGTTGATTGCTTTAGTCACTGCTTTTTTTTTTTTTCTCCTGTATGTTGATAAATTATTCGAGTCATTAGAATCCAAAAGAACCATTTCATGGGATTTTATGTGCGGAAATTATATGGTACCTTTTTTTTTCAAAGTTAAAATACATTTATTATTATTTTTAAATTGAAATATAATTGACATAAAAAAATCCTGTTAGTTTCAGGTGTACATCATAGTGATTTAATATTTTTATACTTTATGAAATGATCCCCATGATAAGTCTAGTCACCATCTGTCACCATACAAACTTATTATAACATTATTGACTATATTCCCTGTGCTGGGGATTATATCCCCATGATTTACTTATTTTATAAATAGTTTGTACCTCTTAATCCCCTTCACCTATTTTGTCCACCCCACAACCCCTTCGGCACTCTGATAACCAACAGTTTGTTTCCTGTTTATATGAATCTGTATTTGTTTTGTTTTGTTCATTTTTTATCTAGATTCCCTATATAAGTGAAATCACACAGTATTTGTCTTTCTCTGTCTGACTTATTTCACTCAGCATAATACCCTCTAGGTCCATCCATGTTGTTGCAAATGGCAAGAATTTGTTCTTTTTTTGTGGCTGAGTAATATTCCACTGCATATATTCAGTTGACCCTTTTTTTTTTTTTAAGTTTTATTTATTTAAATGATCTTTACACCCAACATGGGGCTTGAACTCACAACCCTGAGACCAAGAGTTGGATGTTCTACTGACTAGCCAGCCAGGCACCCCTATTTAGTTGACCCTTGAACAACACAGGTTTGAATGAACTGCAAAGGTCCACTTATATGCGGATTTTTAAAATAAATATAGTACAGTACTATCAATGTATTTTCCCTTCCTTATGATTTTAATAGCATTTTCTTTTCTCTAACTTACTTTATTGGAAGAATACAGTATATGATACATAAAACATACAAAATATGTGTTAATCAACTGTTTATGTTACTGGTAAGGCTTCCAGTCAACAGGCTATTAATAATTAAGTTTTGGGGAGTCAGAAGTTATATATGGATTTTTCAACTGTGTCAGGTCGAGGCCCCTAACCTCTGTATTGTTCAAAAGTTACTTGTATACCACATCTTCTTTATCCATTTATCTAGCAATGGATACTTAGGTTGGTTCCGTATCTTGGCTATTGTAAATAATGCTACAGTGAATATAGGGATGCATATATCTCTCGAATTGGTGTTTCCATTTTCTTTGGATAAATACCTAGAAGTAGAATTGCTGGATTTTATGCTAGTTCTATTTTTAATTTTTTGAGGAAACTTCTTGCTGTTTTCCATAGTGGCTGCACCAAGTTATATTTCCAGCAGTTCATGGATTCCCTTTTCTCCATGTCCTTACCAACACTTGTTTCTTGTCTTTTTGATATTAGCCAATCTGACCAGTGTGATGAGATGTTATCTCATTGTGGTTTTGATTTGCATCTTTCTGATTCTTAATGATGTTGAGCATCTTTTCATGTGCCTGTTGGTCATCTGTATGTCTTTTTTGGAAAAATGGCTATTTAAGTCCTCTGCCCGTTCTTTAATTTGGTTGGTTGTTTTTTGATATAAGTTGTGTAAGTTCTTTATATATTTTGGATATAACCCCTTACTGGATATATGATTTGCAAATATCTTCTCCCATTCAGTTGGTTGACTTTTTGTTTTGTTGTTGATTTCCTTCATCGTACAAAAGCTTTTTAGTTTGATGTAATCCTCTTTGTTTATTTTAGCTTTTGTTGTCCTTGCCTTAGGGGATTGGTCCAAAAATACAGTGCTAAGACCGATGTCAAAGAGCTTACTGCTTATGTTTTCTTCTAGTAGTTTTGTGGTTTCAGGTCTTATATTCAAGTTCTTAACACATTTTGAATTTATTTTTGTGTATGGTGTAGGATAGTGGTCCAGTTTCATTCTTTTGCATGTAGCTGTCCAGTTTTCCCAACACCATTTATTGAAGAGATTGTCATTTCCCCATTGTATATTCTTACATCCTTTGTCATAGATTAATTGACCTTATGTCCATAGGTTTATTTCTGGGCTCTCTATTCTGTTCCATTGATCTTTGTGTCTGTTTCATGCTAGTACCATACTGTTTTGATTATTATAGCTTTGATAGTTTGAAATCAGGGTGTGTGATACCTCCACCCTTGTCCTTTCTCAAAATTGCTTTGGCTATTTGGGGTCTTTTGTGGTTCCATAAACATTTTAGGATTCTTTGTTCTTTGTCACTGCTTTTATATAATTCATTTATGAGAGAGTTTCATGCACAAACTTCATATTAAACTCCCTATTATTAGGTTGGTAGGCTGTACCCTAGTCAGAAACATTTAAAATAGAACCAGATAAATATTTGGCACTATTCTTTATTGTACTATTTTGAGCATCTTTCATATCCTCATACAATGATTTAACCAATGAATATTATTGTTCCAATTACTAGTACATTCTTAATGTGTTTTTCTCTTGCTTGATTGATAGAATAAGGTAATATTTGCTGAGAGAAACCAGCTCATTGCTTTTGAGTTTTGTAATTCTTTTTTATTCCTTCATAAAAATTACATGGAAAAGATAATTGTATTTTTGGCTATTCTATGGTAAGTACTTCTCAACAAAGATTTTGATACAAAAGTAATTGTGATATTTAGTATTGAAAGATTACAGAAAAGTGATAAATTGCAGCATTCGGCTTAATGTTATTGGAGAAAACATTGATTCCAGGAGTGAGAATATAATCTCAATTCAGTATGGAGGGTAGGTTATTCTAATACATATAGCTCATTTTTCAGTTTTTTGTACCAATTGTCTCCTACTTTGGCCCAGATAATCAAGAGTTGATTACATGTGTACATTTTCATTCTTTTTCTTTGTTAAAAACCAGAAATGTATACCTCAGATATAATTATGTGATTTAGTTTTAATTGTGGTATGTGAGCCTTAAATATTATGAAATGTCTAAAGTAATCGTGGTGGTAAATTTTATAATGTTGAAATCTTTATTAGGCAGTATGTAGCATAAGAATCCTGAATGAAAGAACCACATCTTTCTTGAATGAAAGAACCACATCTCAGAAACAGAGACATAAGGTATAAAGAAGTATGATTTATCATTAGTCAATTGTGCAGTACCTCACAAAGTTCGTAAGAAATCTAAGAAATATGATTTAGTATAATAAATGTCAGAAATTTTCTCTGTATTAGTGGATAGACTAGAAAAGCCAAAAATGTACACCTGACAATTCTAAGAGAAACTAATCTGTTTCAGATTCATGTTTGAACGGTGTGATTTCTTATTTTTTACTTCAGTTTTCCAAGAGTGAAGTCTTTCTCTTTTTTTTTTTTTTTTAAAGATTTTATTTATTTATTTGAGACAGAGAGAATGAGAGAGACAGAGAGCACATGAGAGGGGGGAGGGTCAGAGGGAGAAGCAGACTCCCCGCTGAGCAGGGAGCCCGATGCGGGACTCGATCCCGGGACTCCAGGATCATGACCTGAGCCGAAGGCAGTCGCTTAACCAACTGAGCCACCCAGGCGCCCCTCTTTCTCTTTTTACCTAGAGTAAGCTATAGTGTAATTAGTCAAAACTCTTTCTAAGTGACATAGTTGTTTAAAATATGGTATCAGGATTGGTCATGTTAACTTTAAAAGTGTTAGTTTTTTTGTTTTTTTTAAAGATTTTATTTATTTATTTGACAGAGAGAGACACAGCGAGAGCAGGAACACAAGCAGGAGGAGTGGGAGAGGGAGAAGCAGGCTTCCCGCTGAGCAGGGAGCCCGATGCGGGGCTCGATCCCAGGACCGTGGGATCATGACCTGAGCCGAAGGCAGGCGCTTAACAACTGAGCCACTCAGGTGCCCCTAAAAGTGTTAGTTCTGATAATTCTAAATTAAAAGAAAACTTTTATTATTTATTCATTGTGTATTATTTTAAGAAGGAAAATAGAACTTATTTCTTTAATTTTATGATAAATTTTATAATGAAAATTCCTTATGTGTAGAATCAGGACTTTTGGCATCAAGTAATAGACAACTTGAGTAATAGTAGCTTAAGCAATAAAACAATTCAGTTATGTCAAGAAGTAGGTCATTGTAATGCTGGTAAAGTGGCTCAGTAATAACAATCCAGGACTCAGGCTTTTTCCATTCCTTCCTCTCTGCCATTCTTTCTTCTTGGCATGTTGGCTTTTCATCCTGAGTGTACTCACTCCATGGTCGGTAGATGATTGCTCAGGCTACAAGCATTGTAACTTTATACAACCATGTTCAAGGCAAGAATAATAGGAATACCATCTTTCTACCTTTCTTTTTGTCAAGGAGCAAAATCTTTCCCACATTAATTAATTAATTTTTAAAGATTTATTTATTGATTTGACATAGAGAGTGAGCATAAGCAGGGGAAGCTGCAGAGGGAGAGGGAGAAGCAGGCCTCCCGCGGAGCAGGGAGCCCGATGCGGGGTTCAATCCCAGGAACCTGGGATCACAACCCAATCCGAAGGCAGTTGCCCAACCAACTGAGCCACCCAGGCTTCCTTCTTTTCCACATTTAAAGCAATCATTATTAAAAAGAAATGGTTGGCTCAGTGCAGGCATGGTTTATACCTGGGGTTAGGGGAAGAGTCCACCTACCCTGAGCTTGTTGCTTTCTAAATGAAATCACAGTTTTATAAATCAAGAGGATTGGGGGGCACCTGAGTGGCTCAGTCGTTAGGCATCTGCCTTCGGCTCGGGTCATGGTCCTGGGGTTCTGGGATCGAGCCCCACATCGGGCTCCCTGCTTGGCTGGGAGCCTGCTTCTCCCTCTCCCACTCCCCCTGCTTGTGTTCCCTCTCTCGCTGTGTCCCTCCCTCTGTCAAATAAATAATTTTTTTTTTTTTTAAAGAGAATTGGTGGGCATAGCTGTTTATTTCAGCATTGTTTATAGTATTGAGAAACCTGAAATACTCTAAAATATCTTTTAGTAGGGGAATGATTAAATAAAGTATATTTTCCCTGTGCACATGTTTTTTCTAGGTAGATTCTTAGAAGTGGAATCTCTGAAGTAGTTTTAATGGATACCAACACCAGAATATCTTCTTTCCACATACATTTATCAACACTTAATAACACCGGACTTTTAAAATTTCCATTTCCTTGAGTACTTGTGATATTGGGCATCTTTTAGTATATTTGATGATCGCCATATTTCTTCTCAAATTTGCATACTCATATTTTTTTTCCATGTTTTTGTTGGGTTGCTGATCTTTTTTATAATAATTTGTATGATTTTTATTTTTTTAAAGATTTTATTTATTTATTTGCTTGAGAGAGAGAGAGAAACAGCATGAGAGCGGAGAGGGTCAGAGGGAGAAACAGGCTCCCCGCTGAGCCGGGAGCCCAATGTGGGACTCGATCCCAGGACTCCAGGATCATGACCTGAGCTGAAGGCAGTCGCTTAACCAACTGAGCCACCCAGGTGCCCCAATTTGTATGATTTTTAAATAAAGTTACAGTAGTCTCCCATTACCCATGGGGCATAAGCTCAGTACCCCCAATGGATACCTGAAGCTATTGATAACACCAAACCCTATACGCTATGGTTTTTCCTATACATTCATATCAGTGATAATGTTTAATTCATAAATAAGCAGAGTAAAAGATTAATAACAACAGTTAGTAATAAAATAAAACATTTATAACAATGTACTATAATAAAAGTTACATGAATGTGTTTCTCTCTCAAAATATCTTATTGGACTGTACTCACTTTTCTTCTTCTTGTGATGATGTGAGATGATAAAATGTCTATGGGATGAGATGAAGTGAGATGAATGACATAGGCATTGTGATATAGCATTAAGCTACTGTTGACCTCCTGAGGATACGTGAGGAGGACAGTCTGCTTGCAGACTGCAGTTGACCACTGGTAACTGAAATCACAGAGAGTAAACTGTGGATAAGAGAAGACTACTGTATATTAATTTTCTATGCTGTGTTAACAAATGACCACAAATGGTAATTACTTAAACACATATTTTTTAATCACAAAGGTTTTTTTAGGTCAAAAGTCTAGGCATGGCTTAGCTTGATATTCTGCTCAGGGCCTCAGAAGGCTGCATGCAATCCTGTTGTTAGCTGGGGCTCTAGCCTTCTCAGAGGTTCAACCAGAAGCGACCATTACCGAGGTACCTCTGGCTGTTGGCAGAATGAATTTTCTTTCATCTATAAGATGGGGGCTTCAGTTTCTTGTTGGAAGCTACTCTCAGCTCCTAGAGTTTACTTGTAGTTTTTTGCCATGTGGCTTCTCCAATATGGTCACTTACTAAAACATGACAGCTTGCCTCTTCAAAGTCAGTGGAAGGAGCCTTCTCTAGCGTACTTGCTAACAAGATGGAATCTTACATATATATAAAACATAAGCACAAGAGTGACTTCTGTCACCTTTGCCATATTCTATTGGTTACAAGCAAGTCACAGGTCTTGCCCACGCTGAAGGTGAGGGGGTTGTCCATACTCAGGGGTATGAACAACAGGAGATGGGCTTCATGATGGTGACCTTAAAGTCTGTCTGCTACAACAGTATTCTATGTTTTAATAATTTTTCTTGTGTGTGTATGTGTGTATGTATAAAATAAATATCTTCCTGTTTGTTCTTGTCTTTAAACTTTTCTTATGGTGTCTTTTGTCATATAAAAAATTTAAATTTTGATGTACAGAAGTTCTTTGAACTACTCTTGAAACCCTTCTGTAAGTTTGAAACTATTTCACTTTAAAATATATATATTTTAAAAGCAAAAATACCCATGACTGTGGGTTGTATATTAGAAAAAATTGTATCTTAAAGTTATTAATAACACTCTTGAATGTAATTTCATAATTCATATGGCAGCCAATTTTTTTCTGACAGAACATCTACTGAGATTATATGGGGATTTGTTGGGAAAATACATTTCAACATATTGATAGCATTTATACAACTTTTCAGATATATCCAAAATATATAAAGCAGGAGAATTAACTAGTTGCTTTGTTTCTACTGGTAGATTTTGCAGCTTTACTTGAAACATTTATTTATTCTTTAAATATTTTATTTATTTATTTGAGAGAGTGTGTGCGAGAGAGAGAGAGAGAGAGAGAGAGGGAGAAGGAGCAGGGGAGAGGGGTAAATGGACAGGGAGAAGCAGACTCCCCGCTGAGCAGGGCGCCTGACATGAGGCTGGATACCAGGACCCTGGGATCATGACCTGAGCCAAAGGCAGAAGCTTAACTGACTGCAACACCCAGGCACCCTACTTGAAACATTTTAAAGCTACTTTTTCCATAAAGGTTGTTAGCCCTGTCATTCTTTCTTCCCAGTTCAACTAGTGACTTTACTGTTAGTATGTATCTTTGCTGTCAGTGCCTCTTTTACTTATCTCCAGAGAATCTCAAGATTAAAGTAAACAAAAAATGGCTTTTGTCTTATAAGAAACAGAAAACCAAATGAAATTGTATTGGTCAAAGTGGTTTTCCATTGCTAGATCCATTTCCAGTAGTTTTGTGGCTAATAGGCAGTTAGAACTACTATTATGTATTTGTTGTATGTCAGGCAATGATTTAACAGCTTTATGTATTTAACCCAATCCTTCAACAACTCTGTGAGGTTGATGCAATAAAACTTTATGCCAGTGTACCTGGTAATAAGGTGAATTTGGAAATAATACAATTGGTGCCTATCTTCAGAGGGTACCAGAGAAGTGAGTCCTCTGGTCTCCACTCTCAGCCTGGCCCAGTTTCCCAGATTCAAGCTGTCAAAAGGGGCTCCAACTAACCTGGAGATTCTTGGATTATCTACCTCTTGGCTTCAAGTCCCAGCCAGATATAGGACGTAGGGTGGTTCACATGGATGTCGCTCCTGGAGTGACAACTACTGCCAGATGGTATATACTGTAGTACCCTATGCCCAGATCTCTTGGCTGTGCAGCATGCCTTGATCATTTTATTAATCCCCATCCCTTCCATACAAACCTACAATTTATGTGACTAAGCAAAGCAGACCTTCTGAAGATGAACAATAGATTATTTAATGAGATTGAATTTTTTTTTATTTTTTATTTTTTAAAGATTTTATTTATTTATTTGACAGAGACACAACGAGAGAGGGAACATAAGCAGGGGGAGTGGGAGAGGGAGAAGCAGGCTCCCGGCTGAGCAGGGAGCCCGATGCGGGGCTCGATCCCAGGACCCTGGGATCATGACCTGAGCTGAAGGCAGACGCTTAATGACTGAGCCACCCAGGCGCCCTTGAATGTTAATTTAAAAGAAAAAATTTTAATCCCAAATTAAGAGATTGTGACACTAAAAAATTGTGACCCATTTGAAACAGGTTATGAACACTGATTATTTGTGGGTTATATAGTTTGGTCTCCATTACTGTAAATTATTCTTAGGACTGAGAAAATAAATTGGATAGAAGAAGCTCCTTAGTTATAAAGGATATAATTAAGGAATCTGTTTATGTAAACTTAGTTTTCATTTCTTCAGTCATAATAGTTGTATATCGTGCCTTCCCGTTCTGGCCAACTTCAGGAGTCTATTAATTTATAGATGTTAGACCTAGTTTTCTTCCTCAGTTCACAGAATCTTGCATGTAATAGGCTCTCATTATAAGTTGGTTAAATTGTTTTCAAAGTCTTATTGAAAGTCTACCTGTTCTGGGGTGCCTGGCTCTCTCAGTTCGTAGAGCATGTAACTCTTGATCTCGGGGTTGTGAGTTTGAGCCCCATATTGGGTGTAGAGATTACTTAAAAATCCTAAAAAAAAAAAAAAAGTCTACCTGTTCCATGAGGTATTTCTCTTTACATAACTCAAATCTTTGTGTGTTCTTTGTTGCTGATATTTTTACTTTTTTAAATTGTGATTTTATATTGTTTCTCTAATTTGTTAGATTATCAGAAGTGAATTGTCTTTTTTTGTTGCGTATTTTTTTGTTGTGTATATGTTAATCATCAATTTATTAATAGAGTGACAGTAAGTTCTGGTTTGCTTGGTACAAACTTGGTTTACATTTTTTGTTATGGCTTAATTATTAATAACTTCCTCTTTCACTCTCAAGAGTGTCTTGGTTTAGACAATAAATTTTTACTTACTCTACTCAAAAACTTTTGTGATTTCACAAAAAATTTTAAGTGAAGGGGAATAGACAGAAGTTTAGATGAATTTTTTTGACCTTATGTAACATATTTTTCATTTTAATTATATTAAATGAGATGTTAAATTATAAGTCTGTTTCTTGAATATTGATTAATGGAATGTTGCTTTCATTTTTTTTTCCAGGTATTTTAACAGTAGTGATAACAATTTACAGTATTGGGGATTGGATTATCCACCTCTTACAGCCTATCATAGTCTTTTATGTGCATATGTGTAAGTCTTTCTTACTTTTTTTTTTTTGAGAGAGAGAGAGAGAAAGAGCGTGCGGGAGCGAGGGGAGGGGCAGAGGGAGAGGGAGAGAGAATCCTAAACAGGCTCCAGGCTCAGCATAGAGCCTGATGTGAGACTCGACCCCATGACCCTGAGATCGTGAGGTGAGCCGAAATCAGGAGTCGGTTGCCTAACCAACTGAGCCACTCAGGTGCCCCAGTGTTTCTTCCTTAATGTAACTACATATTTATGCCCTTAGCAGGTTTAGTAAGAAATAGTGAAATCTGGCTTTGTTGAATAGAGGACAGACTGTTTGTAGCTACTTTTGCATTGTGGTTTATAAAACAGTATACCTGGGGTGCCTGGGTGGCTCAGTCGGTTGGGTGTCTGCCTTTAGCTCAGGTCATGATCCCAGGGTCCTGGAATCGAGTTCCATGTTGGGCTCCCTACTCAGCAGGAAGCCTGCTTCTCCCTCTGTCTGCTGCTCCCTCTGGTTGTGCTCCCCCACCCCCTCTGTCAAATAGATAAATAAAATCTTAAAAAAATAAATAAAGCACTATACCTTTGCAATTGGGTTGTAAGTAAGTTAACCATCAAAATTTGAATATTTCCATAATTTCTTTGAAGGACAGGCTAGAAAGAAATGTAAAAATCTATCTTTGTTTTGAAGTCAAGATTCTACCAATTATACATGGGCACTGACAAATATATCTAATATGGTTAGTTGTGTATAGCAAAGCTTTTTTTCTGGAATGGACTATTTATATCTTGTAGAAATTAGCTTCCTGGATTAAAAATAAGTCCCCAAAATCGGAGGGGGAGACGAACCATGAGAGACTATGTACTCTGAGAAACAAACTGAGGGTTCTAGAGGGGAGGGAAGTGGGGGGATGGGTTAGCCTGGTGATGGGTATTAAAGAGGGCACGTTCTGCATGGAGCACTGGGTGCTATACGCAAACAATAAATCATGGAACACTACATCAAAAAACTAATGATATAATGTATGGTGATTAACATAACATAATAAAAAAAATAAGTCCCCAAAGTTCATGATAATCAGATATACTTTGCAGTGTTCAGAGTAATGTAGTATGTTTGAGAAGTTATCTTAGCAGTTATGTTCAGTTTTATGCAAGGATTTATAATTAGTAGTTATTTATTATTACCAACTGTTATAACTGAGAAGATTATAAACTATAAAACATGATCCTTTAGTAGTAACCAAAGGATAAATCAAATAAATAAATAAATAAATGAAATGTGACACATCAGATTGTTTTTACACTGAAAGAATTGTGAAGGTAGGGCTTTTCGTGACATGTTACATGGTTTTGTTGGAAGGTGAATGAGGTAGACCCTGTGTTATAGCTTAAGTCAGTTTCACATGATTACATAAAAAAAGTAAAGCTTAGGCCCCGACTCTCTCACTTTATAAGAGCAATGGCCACTTCTTGAGATAGATTCATATGTCCTCAGATGTTGTTATTGATAAAAGTGACAAGTAATACTGTATATGTATGTATGCTTTGATTTTCAGGGCAAAGTTCATAAATCCAGACTGGATTGCTCTCCATTCATCACGTGGATATGAGAGTCAGGCACATAAGCTCTTTATGCGCACCACAGGTAAAAGAGCAACAAAGTGTTGATTTTCTGAATCAAATTTTGATTTAAAAAAAAATTTTGGACAAACTGATAAAAAGTTCTATTGTTCTTACTGACTTTTAAATTGTATAACTATATGTGTACATATATATGTATAATACAAGACCAAATGTTTATGTAAGCTAAAGACAAAAAATTGAAAGGAATCATTCTGGGTGCTTTTCACTTATTATTATCTCAATTCTTTTAACACCTAAATGAGCTAAATACTGTTATTATCCTTACTTTAATCTGAGGAGGTAGAGGCACAGTTGAGTGATGCTAATAGCTTACCTGAGGTCAGATAGCCATATATTGAAGTTTTAGTTGTTTAGCTGCTGCTTTACTATCTTAATTCCACGTCCCTTTAACCTTTTTCTTAAAGTAAACCTTTTGGTTGTATCTCATACATTGTATTGCTGTGCATTTTTGCTAAATTAAATAATCCATTCAACAAATGTTTATTTTATTTTTATTTTTTTAAAGATTTTATTTATTTATTTGACACAGAGAGAGAGAGAGAGCACAGGCAGGGGGAGTGGCAGGCAGAGGGAGAGGGAGAAGCAGGCTTCCCGAGGAGCAGGGAGCCTGATGTGGGACCCGATCCCAGGACCCCAGGATCATGACCTGAGCCGAAGGCAGTCACTTAACCAACTGAGCCACCCAGGCGCCTCAACAAATGTTTATTGAGCATCTGTTGTGTGGTGTATTGTGTGGTGTTCTAAGAGCTTGAAAGTAATAAGATTAGATTTCTTTAAAAGCTTTGTTTTAAGTTTATTTACTTAAGTAATCTCTATACCCAGTGTGGTGCTCAAACTTACCACCCTGAGATCAAGAATTGTGTGCTCCTCCGACTGAGCCAGCCAGGTGCCCCTAATTGCTTAATTTTTTTAAAGATTTATTTAGAGAGAGAGCGTGAGCAGGGGGAGAGGCAGAAGGAGAGGGAGAGAGAGAATCTCAGGCTGACTCCCAGCTGAGCGTGGAGCCTGATGCAGGGCTCCATCTCACAACCCTGAGATCATGACTGAGCTGAAATCAAGAGTTGGACTCTTTTTTGTTGTTGTTGTTAAGATTTTATTTAATTATTTGAGAGTGAGAGAGAGAGCATGAGAGCGGGGTGAGGGACAGAGGGAGAAGCAGACTCCCTGCTGAGCAGAGTCCAATGCAGGGCTCGATCCCTGGACCCTGGGATCATGACCTGAGCCGAAGGTAGATGCTCAACTGACTGAGCCACCCAGGGCTTCCCCCCACCCCAATTTCGTTAAAAGCTTTGCATGACTGAGACTTTAATGCTCCTCTGTACCTTTTCCTTAGTCTAAATTTACTCAGAGTTTGTTCTCTTTATCATTCATCCAGTCATGCAATCTCAGGCTGAAGAGATTATTTTGCCTGTTGTTCCCTCTGCCATACTGCTCTCCTTTCCCCCTCGTCAGTGCTTTAATCTTCTCTGAACTGCATACTCACTGGAAGATTATTTAACTTCTGAACCAATACCTGTATCTGCAGAGAACTCAAAACCTTTAGAAACAGTCTATTCTATTTTCAGGGAGCCCTAATCATTAAACATTTCCTTCTTTTATTTCTTTTTTAGAAGATTTATTTACTTATTTTGAAAGAGAGAGAGTGCGCATGAATGGGAGGAGCAGAGGGGGAGGGAGAAAGAATCCCAAGCAGACTCCATGCCAAGTGTGGAGCCTAACATAGGGCTTGGTCTCACGACCCTGAGACCTCGACCGAATTGGAAACCAAGAGTCGGTCCCCAACCGACTGTGCCACCCATGCACCCCTAAACATTTCCTTCACTCGTCACTTTAGGTTCTGTTTCCTTGGGCTACATAGAACAAGTCTGACGCTTTGTATACCTAACACCCTACACACATTTGAAGTCACCTCTTCTTCGGGTTAAATATTCTTAGATACATTAACTATTTCTTAGATGGCCAGCTTGTTGAGTGTGATTATGACTTGAGGCCTCTGGTTGTGCTCCTTTGAATATATTCCATTTTGTCAGTGTCACCTTAAATGTGGCAGCTAGAGCTAAAAATAGATTGCATGCATCTAAAACTGACAGTTTACTGTCATTTACTTTATTCTGGACACCACAGTTAGTGTGGAACAAGAAAAAAATAGGCCCTTTGGATAGCTATTTTGTACTGTTGAAGAACTTAATGTATTTGTTTTTCTTTGTTCTAAAAGAACTGAACATTCCAAATTATGACTTTTTTTTAAATTTTAAACTTTTTTTTTTCAGTTTCCTCCTTACCTGGGTCTGTCAAGCTCTTTATATGCATTAATTAGCAAAAGTTTATGCAGTTTTTATAAATATTAACCTTTAAGAAGGATTCTTACATGATTTGCCACATTTGAGGTACACTTCACACCAGATAATTTGGAGTGTACAGATGCTGGGGAAAAAATGTTGTTTTCCTTCTCTTTGAGTATTCTTAATTTTTAAGTCTCAGAGCAAAGAGGGAATTAGTTTTGGACACTTCTAACTGATTTAATATGTGAATTTGTTAGAGAAAATTAGGGGTCTCTTAATCATAATTGTAGCACCAAAGCAGTTGAAATTAGGCACAGGTGAAGGGAATGAATGGAAAGGGCTAGATATCTAGTAAAGGCCTTGTTCTGAGTGGGTGAGAGCCTTCTGTTTTTTTTTTTTTTTTTTTAGATTTTTTATTTATTTGAGAGAGAGAATGAGAGACAGAGAGCGTGAGAGGGAGGAGGGTCAGAGGGAGAAGCAGACTCCCTGCCGAGCAGGGAGCCCGATGCGGGACTCGATCCTGGGACTCCAGGATCATGACCTGAGCCGAAGGCAGTCGCTCAACCAACTGAGCCACCCAGGCGCCCCGTGAGAGCCTTCTGTTAACAGAATTCCCACTCGAGATTGGAGGGGGGAGGATGGCACTTAATAGGTTATTGTAAATCCTAATGGGCTCATATTTAAAATGATTTACTTGTTTTTCCAGTGTTAATTGCTGATTTGCTGATTTATATACCTGCAGTGGTATTATACTGTTGGTGTTTAAAAGAAATCTCAACCAAGAAAAAGGTAAGTCTTAAAGCAACCTGAAATGTCATCTCTGAAATGTTTTATTGGCTTAACTATTAAAGTATAGAGCTTATAGAAGCCATGCTTTGGGCAATAGGCTGTTGTAGAGCAGTGATTCTTTTGTTAATTTTCATTTAGAAAACATCAACTTATCTTAGACTAATAATTTTAACGTTCAACTCTAGTAATAAGATGCATTGAATTTGAGAAGTTAGGTACTGCTGAATTTATGGCTTTACTGGTAAATCTGAATTTTGAATTGGCTTGTGAGAATGGCTAAACTGGAAGGAATTTTGAGAAGTCATTGTATATTCTCTTATTGCCATTTAACCGATATTCCTTTGGGTCAATCATTAGATTAACTTCTTTGATTCGTATATCTAAAAGTGCTTTCCCTGACAAATATCCTTTAGTGATTTTTTTTTTCCTTTTTACTGAGGTATCCTATGTCACCTCCATGAAAACTTCAGTCTTTAGAGAATTGTTTTGTAAAAAGGAATATTTTGGTAAATAGAAGGTGAGGGGGGGACATTTGCTGTGTTAAATCAAACAGCAATTTTACCCTGTTTGATTTGAGTAACATTCCTTTCTCACAATATTTTTCTTTACAGATTGCTCATGCATTATGCATATTGCTGTATCCAGGCCTTATTCTTATCGACTATGGACATTTTCAGTATCCTTTCCTAATTTAGAAATGAAGTCAGATGCATATTTTTGAAATCTGGGCTTAGTGTGTATAATGTTGTCATCCAGTAATGTCTTATTTGCTAGGGTACTTGCTTATATAAACTATTTTTCACAACAATATAAAAGACTCTTTTCACCAAGTTTTTATTTTAAGGGTAAAGTACAGATTAATTGAAAGTAGAATTGCTGTTTTACACCCTTTAGCTTGGGAACAAAATGTGGGTCATGGATTAGCTCTTCTGGAGAGTTGGAAAAAGAGTGCAAGTATGGTTATGCTCTCCTAATTCTAAAGAGGTATCACCTATCTTCTGTCTTTTGTAAATGTCATCCAACACTGACAAAAGGAAAACAATCTTACCGTTTTTCGAGTTTTAAACCAAAGTGTTTCTCTTACAGATAGTGGTAACTGCAAGCTTTGGGGAACTAAAATTGAATAATTACAATTTATGTGGATTTTATGCGTGTAATTTTTTGAAGTGTAAAATAAGGAACATTCAAACAAATCTTAGAGGAAAGTTGATAAAATCTGGACATGGCTCTCCAGCTTGTCTTCTGATGTGTGAACTGTTACTGTCTGTCCCCATCTGTCCCCAAAAGAAAAAAAAAGATAATCCACCGCAACATGATTGATTAATAGCTTTTCCTTTTGAAGCCAATCTGTTTTAGTTATAACAAATTTAATATGTGTATTTGTCAAAGGACTTGCAAAAGATTTAAATCAGAGTTTTTATTCTGTCCACTTTCCAAGTTGACTTTTTCGTTTCTTTGTTTTGCATTTTGGGATCATGGCCATCTGATACTCTGGTAATATCAAGAGCACTGATTTAAAGAAAAAAGTTATTTACAAGATTTTTAAAACTATATTTACTTTGAAATGTAACAGTCATATAGAAAAGTGCACAAAATGTAAATGTGTAGCTCAGTGTATTGACAAACTATTACCTGTGCCAAAAAAACTGAACGTTGCTTGTATCCAACATCTACACTTGTACAACTGCCAAGTGCTATTGTCTTCCTTTCCCAAAGATAGCCACATACTAACTGCTAATCTTATAGTTTAGTTTTCCTTCTTTTCTGGACTTTATATAAGAGAGACAACACAATAGGTATTCCTTTGTGATTGGTATTTTTGGTCAACATTTGTGAGAGTTTTTCATGTACTTGTGTGTAGCTGTAGCTTATTCACTTACATTGCTCTATATTCCATTGAATGAATACACATAATTCTATTACTGAGAGACATTTGGATTGTTTCCAGGATTTGGCTATGATGAATATGCTGCTATGAACATTCTTGTAAATGTCTCTGTACACATTGCATATATTTTTTTTTCTTTTTTCTTTTTTTTAAGTAGGCTCCATGCCCAGCATGGAGCCCAACACAGGGCTTGAACTCATGACCCTGAGATCAAGACCCGAGCTGATATCAAGAGTCACACACTTCACTGACAGAGCCACCTAGGTGCCCTAGATATATTTCTTATGAGTGGAATTGCTGAGTTATAGGGTGTGCACATGTTTATTTTTTTTAGAGAGGGAGAGAGGTGGGGAGGGGCAGAGGGAGAGAGAGAGAGAGAATCTTAAGCATGCTCTATGCCCAGTGTGGAGCCTGATGCAGGGCTTGATCTCACAACCCTGAGATCATGACCTGAGCTGAAATCTAGAGCCAGATGCTTAACTGACTGAGTCACCCAGGCACCCCAGGTGTGCACATGTTTAATTTCACATATTCCCAAATGATTTTTAAGCATGTTATACCAATTAACACTCCCATTAGAAGCAATGTGGAATTTCCAGGTGCTCATCTTCACCAGCTGTCAGTCATTTTCATTTTAACCATTCTGGTGAATTTGTAGTGGTATCTCCTCTGTGATTAAAATCAAAGTCTTGAAGCTTTTGGGATTATGTCATTTTGTAGGGACACATTTTTTTAACCACTATGTACTTTCCTCATTTTATTTGAGAGAGAATGAGAGAGAGAGCACATAAGAGGGGGGAGGGTCAGAGGGAGAAGCAGACTCCCTGCTGAGCAGGGAGCCCGATGCGGGACTCCATCCTGGGACTCCAGGATCAAGACCTGAGCCGAAGGCCACCAGGTGCCCCTTTTTATGTTTACTTATTGATTTAAGTAATCTCTGTGCCCAACGTGGGGCTTGAGCTCACAACCCCGAGATCAAAAATCAGTGCTCTTCAGACTGAACCAGACAGGCGCCCCACTTTGTATGCTTGTTTTTCTTTTTTTTGAGACTTTATTTGAGAGAGAGAGAGAGAGAGAGAGACCACAAGCAGGGGGAGGGGCAGAGGGAGAGGGATAAGGAGACTCCCCACTGAGCAGGGAGGCCGATGCGATGCGGGGCTCGATCCCAGGACCCCGGGATCATGACCTGAGCCAAAGGCAGACCCTTAACTGACTGAGCCACCCAGGCGCCCCTGTATGCTTGTTTTGAGAATTAAGTGAATTATTGTTTAATTATTATTTATAAATAAAACAGTACCTGGGAAATATTAAGCTCTATATGAATATTTATTACTATTATTATTTGTTGTTACTGCTGTTGCTGTTACTATTTTTTATTGTTTGGGCTCTAAAATTTAACAATGATTTGTTTAGGCATAGGTGTTTGCAACAATTGTTTTGGATACTCTGTGAGTCATTCTTTTTGAAGGCTCATGTTCTTCAGTTCTGGGAAATTCTATTTCTTTGATGATTTTCTCACTTTACTCTTTCTTGAGCTTATTAGACAGATGTTAGAGGTTACACCTCTGTCTTTTTTTTTTTTTTTAAGATTTACTTATTAGAGAGAGCGTGTGCATGTGAGTGGGGGGAGGGGCAGAGGGAGAAGGAGAGAGAGAATCCCAAGCGGACTCCCCACTGAGCGTGGAGCCCTATGTGGGGCTTGATCTTATGACCCTGAGATCATGACCTGAGTCGAAATCAAGAGTCTGCCTTAACTGTCAGAGACATCCAGGTGCCCCTTCACCTCTGTGTTGAGCATCTCTTCATCTTTTTTTTTATGGTTTAGATTATCATGACTTTATCTCTAATACTTCTATTAAATTTCATTTATTTTATTAATCCCATCTTAAATTAGAATTTACTCTTTTTTTCTACTATTCCTTGAATTATTTCCATTCTTCTAGGGTCAGTTTTTTTCCCCTTTTCATTTTGGGTTTTTTTCTTGTTATAGGGATTTCTAAAATGTCTGTTTGATCCTAATGTATCTATTCTTATTTAAGAATAGGCAAAAGAAAAAGTTGCATGTGACCTCTCTGCACAGGAGTAAGGTGGAATTGGATGTCTCCATGTAGGCATTTTCATTTAATCCTCCTGTTTTCTTTTTAACATGTTACTCAAGCCCTCTAACCTACTTGGTGTTTCTTGAGTTCTCTAGGGGCTTGCAGAGTGGATTGGCTCCTTGCTTGCTCAGGCTTCTTCTGCATTTTCTAAGCTCTAGCTTCTTTCATCCTATTTTATTTGTTATGCTTCTGTGTCCTCTGTCTTCTAGAAATGTGTTGAAATCTTCATCTGTTGTAACCCATCTTCCTATTCTCTTTACAGCTGTGAATATTTACTTTTAAAAATTCCCTACAAGGGTACCTGGATGGCTCAGTTGGTTAAGTGTCTGCCTTTGGCTCAGGTCATGATCCCAGGGTCCTGGGATCGAGCCCCTCATTGGGCTCCCTGCTCTGTGGGGAGCCTGCTTCTCCCTCTCCCTCTGCATGCCACTCCCCCTGCTTGTGTTTGCGCTGTCAAATGAATAAATAAAATCATTTAAAAAATTTAAAATAAATAAATAAAATTCCCTATCATTTTAAGGGGGTCTCGGGAAGAAGAGGAGGTAAACGTGAGAGCTCAGCTCAACCATTTTGAACTGCAAAATCTAATTGTGATGTTGTTTTACTATAATAAGGTTATTAGTTTCTGATCAAGAACATATGAATTATTAATATTGATGCATATTATAGAGGAAAGTATGGTAATATCAGTAAGTGTGTATGTGTGTTTTACTTTGGACCATTGTTTTCTCTAGATTTTGGTATGTTGTTATAATAATACTGTGCAATAGTCTAGCAGAAACAAAGTTATGTGTTAACTATTTAGTGATCTTTTAAATCTAAACAAATCAGTTGCTCTGTTTAGCAGTCATTTTAATATATTTGAGGCCATTATATACTGTTTCATATTAGTTTATCACTTCAATACTTATAATTTCTGTTTAGAAATAGCTTTCATTATATATTATTTTAAAATCACATAAAAATATGCTCTATAAAATGCAAGATCTATCTCTTTTAATTATTGAGTTAATTTCCTTGACATAGGAACATATATAATTCTGTGAGTCTTGGCTTTGCTTTGTGGGGTGTTCTTGGAGTATCTTGTGACTGGGACCTGCTAGGCTCACTGGCATTTTGCTTAGCTATAAATTATAAACAGATGGAACTTTACCACTCCTTGCCATTTTTTTGCTTCTTACTTGGCAAGTGTTTTAAAAAAGGCCTGAAAGGAAAGGGGTGAGTGGCTTTTAAACATCAGAATTTTAAAAAAGTACTTCAGAGAATTTATTTGGCATACTTACCAGAAAGAAGATGGTCTTTCATTTTGCCTTTAGGTGATTTCTTATTACCGTGTTGACCGTGGGGTGAGTTGGAAGAGAGATTAAGTCATGTTCTCTATTATTTTATTTTAAATCTTCCTAACTAGAGAAATATTTTGATCAATGTACATTTACTGGAGGTAATGTGGATTGGCTTGTTAGAGCATTGCTATGGATTTCACCCATTTAGAGTATATTACATTTTATATTTTTAGAAATACATCCCAATTTGATCATGGCTGCATTGGAAAGGTGTATAAGTTAAATGTTAATTAAGATGGTAATAGTCATTTTGTTGGAGAGCTATACACCTTAATAATTGTGAATTTCTTAACTCTGATTTGAGTAAACTCCCATATTAAGCCTTTGTTAGTAGCATAGATTTATCATTACCATACATTTGTATTTATTATTAACTTTAGTGAGACTGAGACTGATTTCTCAGAATTATTAACCTCTCCCTGTCTTACTGGGTACCTTTGTTTTTGTTCTAGGTTTGTGTTGTTAATTAAGCTAGCTTGTACAGTTGTGGCTTCCTTCATTCTCTGCTGGCTGCCATTCTTTACAGAAAGGGAGCAAACGCAGCAAGTTCTGAGGAGACTCTTCCCAGTTGATCGTGGATTATTTGAGGTATGTTTAAAAAATGTCTTCTCACTCCTTTCTGTGAACACTACCTTTGCTGTGACCTCTGGGGATTTCATGTAGAAGACACACAAGGAATAGTAACTTTAGCTGCTCTCCTTGCAGTAATTCCTTGCCAGTTATTTAATCCAGTATATAACCTCTAGCTCAGCTGGCATTTTCTAGTACAGTAAGTGAATAGATAATATTTATGCCATAATGAAATCCATAATTAAATTATATATTTTTCTAATGAAATAAGATCCATAGTGAAAGACAGCATGAGAAGTTGCAGCTACAAAGTTAACAGCTCTAATTTTTTGGTTTATATTCTCTTTTTAGTCTTAGGACATTATTTATTCAACCATGTTTGCTTCAGCAAGATCTCATAATTCCTTATATAACCTTCATCCATAGTAATTTTTAATGAGAATCTTTCATTAATGCTAGCTTAATCACTCTTGTTAAACTTTTATTACATGGATAATTTGATGATTTAGATTTAGTAATTAAATTAAACAAACCATTTTTCTGAAACAAAAAGGCCTTTTAATAAAGTTAGAGACAACATATTTATAGATAATTTGCTTTTCATAAACATTTCTTTTAAAAAGAATTAGAAAAGCATATATATCTTTCTAATTTTTGAATATATAAATTGCTATAGATTATCTTTCAGTGGATCTATAGGAAGATGGTAGTAGCATTTTGAAAGAGATCAAGAAAGAGTTTGGTGTGATGGAACAGGAATATGCGACTTATATGTTGATGGGGATACTGCTGCTACTGATAGTGATAATCATAAATAATCAACTATTACTGTCACCAGACTTACTAGGTACCAAATACTTCACATGTGATTTTGATTCTTTTTTTTTTTTAAAGATTTATTTATTTATTTTGAGAGAGCGTGAATGAGAGAGAGAGAGAGAGTACATGAGTGGGGGAGGGTCAGAGGGAGAAGCAGGCTCCTCGCTGAGCAGGGAGCCCCATGCGGGACTCGATCCCGGGACTCCGGGATCATGACCTGAGCCGAAGGCAGTCGCTTAACCAACTGAGCCACCCAGGTGCCCCTTATTTGATTCTTATAATAGCTCTGACTGAGGTAGCTATTGTATTCATTTTACAGATCAGAAAACTGAGGTCAGAGATTCATGTAGCTTGTACATGGCAGAGCTGTGGTTTGAATTTTGAAAACTGTGTTCTTTACTTCTTTTTTTTTTTTTTCCTTCTTTCTATTTCCTCAACCTTAAAACCTATATAAAGAAAAGTTAATTCCCCATCTAAGCTGCTTGGTTATCTGCCTTGCCTTCCATTTCAGAAATAGTATTTATCAGGATAATTATAAAAATGAGTATCATATATGTTTGATGGTGTTGCTGGCCACCTCCATTCACTTATTGCCCTCAAAACCTGAAGAGTATTTTCTTTGATCGACAGAGGGAAGTGGGATGGTACAGTTGTCAGTGATAGTTACTTTCTTTTTTCGTTTTTTTGAATGATTAAAAAACAGATTTTTTTTTTTAAATGAGTGCTTCTTCTTCTTTTTTTTTTTTTTTAAAGATTTTATTTATTTATTTGAGAGAGAGAGAATGAGAGACAGAGAGCATGATAGGGAGCAGGGTCAGAGGGAGAAGCAGACTCCCTGCCGAGCAGGGAGCCCGATGCGGGACTCGATCCTGGGACTCCAGGATCATGACCTGAGCCGAAGGCAGTCGCTTAACCAACTGAGCCACCCAGGCGCCCAAAAACAGATTTTTAAAAAATTTTATTATGTTATGTTAATCACCATACCTTACATCATTAGTTTTTGATGTAGTGTTCCATGATTCATTGTTTGCATATAACACCCAGTGCTCCATTCAATACATGCCCTCTTTAATACCCATCACCAGGCTAACCCATCCCCCCATCCACCACCTCCCCTCTAGAACCCTCAGTTTGTTTCTCAGAGTACATAGTCTCTCATGGTTCGTCTCCCCCTCTGATTTCTCCCCCTTCATTTTTCCCTTCCTACTATCTTTTTTTTTCTTTTTTAACATATAATGTATTATTTGTTTCAGAGGTACAGGTCTGTGATTCAACAGTCTTACACAATTCACAGCGCTCACCATAGCACATACCCTCCCCAATGTCCATCACCCAGCCACCCCATCCCTCCCACCCCCCACCACTCCAGCAACCCTCAGTTTGTTTCCTGAGATTAAGAATCCCTCATATCAGTGAGATCATATGATACGTGTCTTTCTTTTTTTTTTCTTTAAAGATTTTATCCATTTATTTGAGAGAGAGAATGAAAGAGAGAGAGCATGAGAGGGGGGAGGGTCAGAGGGACGAAGCAGACTCCCCGCTGAGCAGGGAGCCCGATGGGGGACTCGATCCCGGGACTCCAGGATCATGACCTGAGCTGAAGGCAGTCGCTTAACCAACTGAGCCACCCAGGCGCCTGATACGTGTCTTTCTCTGTTTGACTTATTTCACTTACCATAATACCCTCTAGTTCCATCCATGTCATTGCAAATGGCAAGATTTTGGTTTTTTTCATGGCTGCATAATATTCCATTGTATATATATACCACATCTTCTTTATCCATTCATCTGTTGATGGACATCTTGGCTCTTTCCATAGTTTGGCTATTGTGGACATTGCTGCTATAAACATTGGGGTGCACATAACCCTTCGGATCCCTACATTTGTATCTTTGGGGTAAATACCCAGTAGTGCAATTTGCTGGGTCGTATGGTAGCTCTATTTTCAACTTTTTGAGGAACCTCCATACGGTTTTCCAGAGTGGCTGCACTAGCTTGCATTCCCACCAACAGTGTAGGAGGGTTCCCCTTTCTCCACATCCTCGCCAACATCTGTCGTTTCCTGACTTGTTAATTTTAGCCATTCTGACTGGTGTGAGGTGGTTTCTCATTGAGGTTTTGATTTGGATTTTCCTGATGCCAAGCAATGTTGAGCACATTTTCATGTGTCTGTTGGCCATTTGGATGTCTTCTTTGGAAAAATGTCTGTTCATGTCTTCTGCCCATTTCTTGACTGGATTATTTGTTCTTTGGGTGTTGAGTTTGATAAGTTCTTTATAGATTTTGCATACTAGCCCTTTATCTGATGTCTTTGCAAATATCTGCTCCCATTCTGTCGGTTGTCTTTTGGTTTTGTTGACTGTTTACTTTGCTGTGCAAAAGCTTTTTATCTTGATGAAGTCCCAATAGTTCATTTTTGCCCTTGCTTCCCTTGCCTTTGGCGATGTTTCTAGGAAGAAGTTGCTGCAGCTGAGGTCGAAGAGGTTGCTGCCTGGGTTCTCCTTTAGGATTTTGATGGACTCCTGTCTCACATTTAGGTCTTTCAACCCTTTTGAGTCTATTTTTGTGTGTGGTGTAAGGAAATGGTCCAGTTTCATTCTTCTGCATGTGACTCTCCAATTTTCCCAACACCATTTGTTGAAGAGACTGTCTTTTTTCGATTGGACATTCTTTCCTGCTCTGTCGAAGATTAGTTGACCATAGAGTTAAGGGTCCATTTCTGGGCTCTCTATTCTGTTCCACTGATCTATGTGTCTGTCTTTGTGCCAGTACCATACTGTCTTGATGATGACAGCTTTGTAATAGAGCTTGAAGTCCGGAATTGTGATGCCACCAGCTTTGCTTTTCTTTTTCAACATTCCTCTGGCTATTCGGGGTCTTTTCTGGTTCCATACAAATTTTAGGATTATTTGTTCCATTTCTTTGAAAAAAGTGGATGGTATTTTGATAGGGATTGCATTGAATGTGTAGATTGCTCTAGGTAGCATAAACATTTTAACAATATTTGTTCTTCCAACCCATGAGCATGGAATGTTTTTCCATTTCTTTGTGCCTTCCTCAATTTCTTTCGTGAGTATTTTATAGTTTTCTTTTTTTTTTTTTTTTTAATTTTATTTGTTTATTCAGGAGAGACAGAGAGAGAGAGAGAGGCAGAGGTAGAAGCAGGCTCCCAAGGAGCAGGGAGCCCGATGCGGGACTCGATCCCAGGACCCTGGGATCATGACCTGAGCCGAAGGCAGACGCTTAACCATCTGAGCCACCCAGGCGCCAGTATTTTATAGTTTTCTAAGTACAGATTCTTTGCCTCTTTGGTTAGATTTATTCCTAGGTATCTTATGGTTTTGGGTGCAATTGTAAATGGGATCGACTCCTTAATTTCTCTTTCTTCTGTCTTGTTGTTGGTGTATAGGAATGCCACTGATTTCTGTGCATTGATTTTGTATCCTGCCACTTTACTGAATTCCTGTATGAGTTCTAGCAGTTTTGGAGTGGAGTCTTTTGGGTTTTCCACATAAAGTATCATATCATCTGCAAAGAGTGAGAGTTTGATTTCTTTGCTGATTCAGATGCCTTTTATTTCTTTTTGTTGTCTGATGGCTGTGGCTAGGACTTCTAGTACTAAGTTTAATAGCAGTGGTGATAGTGGACATCCCTGCCATGTTCCTGACCTTAGGGGAAAAGTTCTCAGTTTTTTCCCATTGAGAATGATATTCGCTGTGGGTTTTTCATAGATGGCTTTTATGATATTGAGCCCTACTCTCTGAAGAGTTTTAATCAAGAAAGGATGCTGTACTTTGTCAAATGCTTCTCTGCATCTATTGAGAGGACCATGTGGTTCTAGTCTTTCTTTTATTAATGTATTGTATCACATTGATTGCTTTGCAGATGTTGAACCAACCTTGCAGCCCAGAAATAAATCCCACTTGGTCGTGGTGAATAATCCTTTTAATGTACTGTTAGATCCTATTGGCTAGTATTTTGGTGAGAATTTTTGCATCCATGTTCATCAGGGATATTGGTCTGTAATTCTCCTTTTTGATGGGGTCTTTGGTTTTGGGATCAAGGTAATGCTGGCCACATAAAATGAGTTCGGAAGTTTTCCTTCCATTTCTATTTTTTGGAACAGTTTCAGAAGAATAGGTATTAATTCTTCTTGAAATGTTTGGTAGAATTCCCCTGGGAAGCCATCTGGCCCTGGGCTTTTGTTTGTTGGGAGATTTTTGATGACTGCTTCAATTTCCTTAGTGGTTATAGGTCTGTTCAGGTTTTCTATTTCTTCCTGTTTCAGTTTTGGTAGTTTATACATCTCTAGGAATGCATCCATTTCTTCCAGATTATCTAATTTGCCTGCATAGAGTTGCTCATAATATGTTCCTATAATTGTTTGTATTTCTTTGGTGTTGGTTGTGATCTCTCCGCTTTCATTCATGATTTTATTTATTTGGGTCATTTTTCTTTTTGATAAGTCTGGCCAGGGGTTTATCAGTCTTGTTAATTCTTTCAAAGAACCAGCTCCTAGTTTCGTTGATCTGTTCTACTGTTCTTTTGGTTTCTATTTCATTGATTTCTGCTCTGATCTTTATTATTTCTCTTCTCCTGCTGGGTTTAGGCTTTATTTGCTGTTCTTTCTCCAGCTCCTTTAGGTGTAGGGTTAGGTTGTGTATTTGAGACCTTTCTTGTTTCTTGAGAAAGGCTTGTATTGCTATATACTTTCCTTTCAGGACTGCCTTTGCTGCATCCCAAAGATTTGGAACAGTTGTGTTTTCATTTTCATTGGTTTCCATGAATTTTTTTAACTCTTCTTTAATTTCCTGGTTGACCCATTCATTCTTTAGTAGGATGCTCTTTAGCCTCCATGTATTTGAGTTCTTTCCGACTTTCCTCTTGTGATTGAGTTCTAGTTTCAAAGCACTGTGGTCCGAAAATACACAGGGAATGATCCCAATCTTTTGGTAACAGTTGAGACCTGATTTGTGACCTAGGATGTGATCTATTCTGGAGAATGTTCCATGGGCACTAGAGAAGAATGTGTAATCTGTTGCTTTGGGATGGAATGTTCTGAATGTATCTGTGAAGTCTATTTGGTCCAGTGTGTCATTTAAAGTCTTTATTTCCTTGTTGATCTTTTGCTTAGATGATCTGTCCATTTCAGTGAGGGGGGTGTTAAAGTCCCCTACAATTATTGTATTGTTGTCGATGTGTTTCTTTGCTTTTTTTTTTTTTTTTTAAAGATTTTTATTTATTTATTGAGAGAGATAGTGATAGAGAGAGAGCATGAGAGGGGGAGAGTCAGAGGAAGAAGCAGACTCCCCACCGAGCAGGGAGCCCGATGCGGGACTCAATCCTGGGACTCCAGGATCATGACCTGAGCCGAAGGCAGTCGCTTAAACAACTGAGCCACCCAGGCGCCCCTGTTTCTTTGCTTTTGTTATTATTTGGCTTATATAATTGGCTGCTCCCATGTTAGGGGCATAGATATTTACAATTGTTAGATCTTCTTGTTGGATAGACCCTTTAAGTATGGTATAGTGTCCATCCTCATCTCTTATTGTAGTCTTTGGTTTAAAATCTAATTTGTCTGATATAAGGATTGCCACCCCAGCTTTCTTTTGGTGTCCATTAGCATGGTAAATGGTTTTCCACCCCCTCACTTTCAATCTGGAGGTGTCTTTCGTTCTAAAATGAGTCTCTTGCAGACAGCATATCGATGGGTCTTGTTTTTTAATCCAGTCTGATAGCCTGTGTCTTTTGATTGGGGCATTTAGCCCATTTACATTCAGGGTAACTATTGAAAGATAGGAATTTAGTGCCATTGTATTGCCTGTAAGGTGACTGTTACTGTATGTTGTCTCTGTTCCTTTCTGGTCTATGTTACTTTTAGGCTTTTTTGCTTACAGGACCTCTTTCCATATTTCTTGTAGGACTGGTTTCCTGTTTGCAAATTCTTTTAGTTTTTGTTTGTCCTTTTACCTTTTTATCTCTTCTTCTGTTTTCAATGACAGCCTAGCTGCGTATAGTATTCTTGGCTCCATATTTTTCTCGTTTAGTGCTCTGAATATATCATGCCAGTCCTTTCTGGCCTGCCAGGTCTCTGTGGATAGGTCTGTTGCCAATCTAATGTTTCTACCATTGTAGGTTACAGACCTCTTGTCCCGAGCTGCTTTCAGGATTTTCTCTTTGTCTCTGAGAATTGTAAGTTTTACTATTAGATGTCGGGGTGTTGACCTGTTTTTATTGATTTTGAGGGGGGTTCTCTGTGCCTCCTGGGTTTTGATGCCTGTTTCCTTCCCCAAAGGAAGTTCTCTGCTATAATTTGTTCCAATATACTTTCTGCCCCTCTCTCTCTTTCTTCTTCTTCTGGGATCCCAATTATTCTAATATTGTTGCATCTTATGGTATCACTTGTCTCTTGAATTCTGCCCTCATGATCCAGTAGTTGTTTCTCTCTCTTTTTCTCAGCTTCTTTATTCTCCATCATTTGGTCTTCTGTATCATTAATTCTCTCTTCTGCCTCATTTATCCTAGCAGTTAGAGCCTGCATTTTTGATTGCACCTTATTAATAGCCTTTTTGATTTCGACTCAGTTAGATTTTAGTTCTTTTATTTCTCCAGAAAGGGTTTCTCTAGTATCTTCCATGCTTTTTTCAAGTCCAGCTAGTATCTTTATAATCATTATTCTGAACTCTAGTTCCGACATCTTACTAATGTCCGTATTGATTAGGTCCCTGGCAGTCAGTACTGCCTCTTGTTCTTTTTTTTGAGGTGAGTTTTTCTGTCTTGTCATTTTGTCTAGAGGAGAACAGGTGAATGAGAGAACAAAATGCTAACAGGGTAACAACGACCCCAGAAAAATATACACTAAACAAATCAGAAGAGACCTGAAACCGGGGGAAAACAAAGGGAAAGAAAGAAAGAAGAAAAAAGAAAAAAAGAGAGAGAGAGAGAAAAGAAAAAGAAAGCAAAAAAAGAAAAGAATATGATCAAATATGATCAGGCTGGTGAATAGATCAGTGCCACACACTAGATTTTGGGCGTATTTTGGTCTGTTAAAAGAACCTGCCTCCCAAAATTTTAAAGAAAGAAAAACTTATATATGTACAAAAATAAGAGTAAATATGATGAAGGGACAGAATATGACTGTAAAGATGAATATTATAAAAGATTTTATAAAAGGAATTGATAAGAAGTTGGTTGAAAAAAGAAAGAAGAGAAATTAAAAAAAAAAAGGGAGAGAATGTGATCAGGCAGGAGACTAGAACAAAGCCATACACTAGAGATTTAGGGTATATTTTGGTCTGTTAGAAGAAACTGTATCCCAAAATTTTAAAGGGAGAACAACTTATATAGATACCAAAAATAAGGTTAACTACAATGAAGGGATAGAATATGACTCTAAAAATGAAAAATAAAAAAGATTTTTAAAAAAGAGATTGATAAGATGTTGGTTGAAAAAGGGAAAAAGAAAAATTCAAAAAAAAATAGAAAAAGAAAAAAAAGAAAATTTTAAAAATTAACTTTGAAAGACTAAAGAATCAGGGGGAAAAAAGCCATGAATTCTATGTGCAGTATTCCCCTAGTGCTGGCATTCTGCATTCTCATTGATCAGTAAACTTGGTCTTGGCTGGCTGTTCTTGCTGATCTTCTGGGGGAGGGGCCTGTTGCCATTGTTCCCAAATGTCTTTGCCGGAGGTGGAACTGCCCTGCCCTTGCTTGGGGCTGTGCTAAGTAATCTGGTCGGGTTTGCTCTTGGGAGCTTTTGTTCCCTGCATGCTTTCCGTACAGCTTTGGAGGACAAGAGTGAAAATGGTGGCCTCCCAATCTCTGCCCTGGAGGAGCCGAGAACTTGGGGCCCCACTCCTCAGTGAGCCCCCAGAGAAAAGCAGTCAGTCACTCCCGTCTCCCCAGTCTCCAGCCACACTCCGTGCTCACCCGGCCTGTGACCGAGCGTTTCTGTCTCTGGCACCCGACCCCATGTGGAGTCTCCAAACCCCGTGGCAGATCCCTGCGGTGTGCTCCTTTGCCTCTCCTCCCAGGGGAGGAAGGGGAGTCTCCCTGGATCTGCCGCTTGTTGGGCCCCTGCTGGAGGAGCGGTGGCCCGACTGTGCCACGGATCACGGTTTATGGCAACCCCGTCTGAGAGCCCACTCCTTGGCTCCGTCTCTGCAGCTGGCTTCCCCACTCCGATACCTGGGAGCTCTGCCACACTCAGGCACCCCCGGTCTTTCTGTGACCCCGAGGGTCCTGAGACCACACTGTCCCAGCAAGTGTTCCACCCCCCACTTAGCGACTGGTGCGATGTCCCTCAGTGGAGCCGACTTCTAAAAGTTCTGATTTTGTGCTCCGCTGCTCTATCACTTGCCAGTAGCTGCTGATGGAGGCTCCCTCCCGCCATGGTCTGTCTTCCTGAATATCGCCTCCGATTCACTTCTCTGCACGTCCTACCTTCCAGAAAGTGGTCACTTTTCTGTTCAGAGAGTTGCTGCTATTATTTCCTTCGATCTCCTGTTAAGTTCGTAGGTGTTCAGAATGGTTTGATCCGTATCTAGCTGAATTCCTGGGACCAGACAAAATTTAGGTCTCCTTCTTCTCTGCCATCTTGCTCTTCCCTGTTAGTTACTTTCTTGGTGTTATGCTTACACAGGTATGAGTTAAGCAGCTGTGTAGAGGATAGGTTTCACAAGCAGAGAGCTGTAGTTACAAATTTAATTTTGAAAGTGATCCTACCACAACTGGTAATGTCTTTAAATACCTTGATTTATTAGCAATTAACTCTTGTCATTGTAAGTTGCTAGTAGGTTATACTTGAGATAATTTCAGGTGTGTGATAAAATGGGTCAAAAAATGTGTGTTCTACAAATTAGGAAAAAAGATTCCCTAGAAAAATTTCCAAAGATGAATAACTTTAAGTATTTAGGGATAGTGTGCTGCTCTTTGAAAAAAATAAACATTTCTTGGGAATGTCTAGATTATGGTTGGCTAGTGATTTAGGTCAACTTCCATTGCAAAAAACGAAAAATGCGTGTGTGTGTGTGTGTGTGTGTGTGTATGTGTGTATTCCTTGGAGAGTTTAAGCAAGTTATAAAATTGTGAACAAAAGCTTTATGTCTCAAAAGTTTATTTAGAGATTATGGGCTGTACTTTGATAGAGTTTAATATTTCTTTCAATTATATCAGAATGTAAAACTAACAAATCTCTTTTAAGGATAAAGTAGCCAATATTTGGTGCAGCTTCAGTATCTTTCTGAAGATCAAGGATATTTTGCCACATCACATCCAGATAATAATCAGGTAAGAGATACAAAGTTTGTATATAGCCTTGTATAAGCTGTTCTCTAAAAGTGTTGTGGTAATATCTCATTTATCTGGTGTCATTAGGGAATGAGGTGTTCTTCATTAGTGAATTTTCCACATAACACAGACCTATCCCTCTATATACCAGAACTTTTATTTGAAATATGTTAAGTGATCATCTTTCTCGATTGTTACCTATTTCCCTCCCCCTTAAACAAAGTGTACTAAACATAATTAAACATTATCTTGAAGAATCATGATTTTCAGTGGTGTATCAATCAGGGCTCAACCAGAAAAGAAGAATGAGTGGGAGGGGTGTGTGTGTGTGTGTGTGTGTGAGAGAGAGAGAGAGAGAGAGAGAGAGAGAGAGAGAATTTATTACAAGAAATTGGCCTATACTGTCATGGGATCTGATTGAACAAACTGGAAGTCCACAAGGCAGGCATTCAGGAAGGAATATCTAAGGGGAAGGAAGAGCAATTCAAATCCAGTTTCTGTTTGGAATCTCAATTTAGGGAAGACCTAAGCTCTCTTTTAAAAGTCTTCGAATTGATTAAGTCAGGCCATCCAAGAATCTCCCTTTTGATTAAGTTAAAATCAACTGAAGAGGGACTTTCATTACATCTGCACAATCTCGTCCCCACAGCACCAAGATTCGTGTTTGAATAACTGGGAGAAGCTGTGTGTTTGTGTGCACGCTCTACAATGGTGCTGCCTCCCTCTGTCCTCCAATTCTTTTGAGAATATCCCTTGTAGCCCATTGTAGCTGGCATCCTACTAGAGAGAGAATTCAGGGAACTGTAGTTCAGCTGAGCCACATTGACACACCACAAAGCCACCAACAGTGAGAAAATCAGTTACTGTTTTGTGTTATAATACTTGTCCTTAGGGCTTGCAAAAGCTGTTTGCCATGGTACTAACTGGCTCCACATGGCTCTGCTCTTGAGTTCCTTGTCCTCCCTGCCCATCAGCCATCACTAGGAGAAGCTCTAGCAGCTGCCCACTCCCTTTCTAACTTGTTCTTTCTGATTTACCATGGGCTGAAAATCAGTCAACTTTTGTGAGAGGTTCTCTTGTGAGTAAATTTTATGAATATTTGTGTTACAAATATATATTGTCTCTTTATGCCTGGTAGTGTTTCTTATTTTGAGTGTTTGAGAATTGACTTTAGCTATCTATCTTTGTGTATCTTTTCTGTAAATAACATAAGTACTATAGTATTTTTTTCTGTATTATATAATCATGTATAAAAGTTTGTAAATATTTCAATGCATGGATTTTATTTAAATGTTATTTGGTGTTAAATTTACATTTAATAAATAAAAAACCTTTAATTTGAAATAAACAAGTTGGTAAGTAATGTGATCCTTATATTAAAAAATATTTCCTTGTTTTAATTACATACCTCTACAAAGAAAACAAATGTTTTATTTTTATTCTTTTTTTAGCTTTTGTTTTACATTTTTGAGCCTGCTTCCTGCTTGTATAAAATTAACACTTCAGCCCTCTCCCAAAGGATTCAGATTTACTCTGGTAAGTTTCTCATTACTTTAAATACTTAATTCTTGCTGCAACTGATCTTTTAAAAATACAGATAATTATTTTCTTACTCTGTATGGGATTTACTGGACTGGAAAATAAGGTATTCATATATTTGGTGAACATATATTGAGTGTATGACATACTTTGGTGCTGTGTTGTATACTAGGCTGAATAATCAGAATCTTTCAGTTTAATTCAACAACTATTTAATTTCTGCTTTGTATTAGTCAATGAGGGAATATAGAGAAGAAAAGAGTGGGGATAGACATATGTTTAAATAATTATGCTATTAAGCAGAAGATAGTAAGTTCTTTTAGCTACACATTAAGTGCTGTGATAGTGTGGGAAAGGGAGATATTACTTTGGGGCAGATTTTATCATACATATATATTTATTTAGTTAAGACTTTATTTATTTGACAGAGAGAGACACAATGAGAACGGGAACACAAGCAGAGGGAGTGGGAGAGGGAGAAACAGGCTTCCCGTGGAGCAGGGAGCCCAATGCAGGGCTCAATCACAGGACCCTGGGATCATGACCCAAGCTGAAGGTAGACGCTTAATGACTGAGCCACCCAGGCGCCCCTGGGGCAGATTTTAGACAGCTTCTTAGAGTAAGTGGGATTGGAACCAAATTTTGAAAGCTGGGCAAGATTTGGAATACGAGGTTATATAGCAGAAGAGAATTCAAGGCAGGAGGAAGAACTTGAGGATACCGTGGTGGGAAAGGATAGGGAATGCTGGGAATAGCTATTAAACAATGAAATTTGTGTGCCGTGTGTGTGTGTGTGTGTGTTTGTATGTTGAGGTTAGGAAAGGATATAGTGGGAGTCGAAAAGGATCAAATCGGGTAAGACCTTGAATGTTGGGTTGAAAAAATTGGAGTTTGATTTGTGTGCCAGATGTACCAAAAAAGAGTTTTGAGGAGAGGGGACAGATCTCTGTTTTAGGAAGATGACTTGGTTATACTTGAGGATGAATTGGTTATATTTCCTACAACTTTGGGTTTCTCTGAGTGAGTTCACAAATTCCTCCCTGGTTGTATTTCTGTGGTATTTAAAATTTGGTTCTTTGTGCCTTGGTCTCTAAGATGATATTTTATTTTACTTTTTTAAAGATTTATTTATTTATTTATTTGACAGAGAGAGAGAGCACAAGTAGTCAGAGTGGCAGGCAGAGGGAGAAGGAGAAGCAGGCTCTCTGCTGAGCAGGGAGCTGGACATGGGGCTTGATCCCAGGACCCTGGGATCATGACCTGAACTGAAGGCAGCCGCCTAACCAACTGAGCCACCCAGGTGCCCCTAAGATGGTATTTTAAAAATATCTTTTAAAATATCAAGAAAATTTACTTTATGCAAAGTCTTAGTGGACTTATAAGGAGACAACATTTTAGAAATTAGGGTTTTGGGGCGTGTGGGTGGCTCAGTTGTTAAGCGTCTGCCTTCGGCTCAGGTCATGATCCCAGGGTCCTGGGATCGAGCCCCGCATCGGGCTCCCTGCTCCGCGGGAAGCCTGCTTCTCCCTCTCCCACTCCCCCTGCTTGTGTTCCCTCTCTCGCTGTGTCTCTCTCTGTCAAATAAATAAAAAAAATCTTAAAAGAAAAAAGAAATTAGGGTTTTAATTTTGGGACGGCCACTTATTTACATTGCATTTCAAAAACAAGCCAGAACAGAGCATCACAGTAAAATACTTCAAAAGTGCATATGGGTACCCCAGTATAAAAACGATAGTTTCATGTTCTCTTTCCTTTGTTATTACCTTTTTATTGACAATTTTTCGTTTCATTCTGAGAATAAACTCTGAGCATTCTACATCATCTGTTAATATTCTATAGGACTTTTAGAATAGAAGGAATAATAATAATGCTTTGATGTCATTAATAAGCCTAACTTGAAATATTTGCAAGCTTACTTAAGATTATGTTATTTTTCTAGGAAATAACATGCTAAATAAAGGTATATTTCAAAGATAATCGAATGGAATTTCAGAGTTTGAGTAACTGTAGCAGTGTTAGAGGTAATTACTTTTAGGATTATAAGCCAGAAAAAACATTTTTTCTCTTAATTTCCTTATTTTATTCTGTTTGATATGTTTTAATATAAGCCATTATGTTTAAAAAACTAAAAACGATTTAATTAATGACTTTTTAAATTAGTGTTGATGTTTTGAATTCTTACTGAATATTTCTGAGAACTTTGAAAACATTTCCCATAATTATTTTAAAGTGTTTTCCTTTCAATAAAGATTGAATTATCTCAGTATAAGTCTATATGAGGTAATTGATAGTATGAACACTAATATATGTATAGCAGCAAAATGATCATATTTAATTTATTCAAGTAGTATTTTTTGAGTGCCCTCTAATGTGCCAGGTCCTTTTCTAAGTACTGGTGTGTAAGTGAATGACAGCTCATATCCCTGCTCTCTTAATTGGGGCCTTTCATGCTAGTGGTAGGAGAAGGACAATAAACAAAATAGATTTGTTAATGAGAAAATATCTGGAAATAATGGGGGCTATGAGGACAATAGCGTTATATGAAAGGAGTGCTGGTGGGTTTTGGTTAGGGTGCACTACTTTAGCTTGAAAGGGAAGGCCTTTCTATGGAAGTGACATTTGAGCCTTGAGCTGAATGACTGGCCAGAAGGAACCATTCACAAGAAGATCTGTGCTCTGACTTGATAAAATGAAGTTTTTCTTTAAAGCAGGAACACATTTGGTATGTTCAGCACATAAAGGGACTGGTATGAAGTGGCTGGTATGAAGTACGTGAGGGAGACAGTAAGAAATAGACTGGAAGAGGAAGGCAGGACCCAGATAGGAGTTTGGATTTTATTCTCAGGGTTAATGGGAAGCTATTTTAGGATTTTAAACAGGGAAATTTACATGATCTGATATGGTGGCTGAGTACATAATGGACTGTAAGGAAGCAAGACTGTTACCAATTAGGAGGTTATTGCAGTAGTCCAGGAGAAAGATGAGTGTGGCTTAGACCACTCCTCTGCCACCCTCAGCAGAGGGGAAGGGAGAGAAGTGGGTGGATATTGTATTTAGAAGGTGGTATAGATAGAATTTGCTCTGGACTGGATGTGTGTAGATGGATGTCCAATATGCAGATCATAAACTTCTGAAAATAGATCTAAGTAATTTTAATTTTAAACCCCAAATAGCAAATGAAGACTTTATAAAACATTTAATGTATTTTATTGAAGTGTATCTTTTATTTTATTTATTTATTTATTTTAAACTTTTTTTTTTTTTAAGATTTTTTATTTATTTATTTGAGAGAGAGAATGAGAGAGAGAGCATGAGAGGGGGGAGGGTCAGAGGGAGAAGCAGACTCCTCACTGAGCAGGGAGCCCGATGCGGGACTCGATCCCGGGACTCCAGGATCATGACCTGAGCCGAAGGCAGTCGCTTAACCAACTGAGCCACCCAGGCGCCCGAAGTGTATCTTTTAAAAACACTAAAATAGATTTGTTTTACGAGTTTTAGATTTTGAACTTCTGGCCCTCAGTGCTTTTTAATTTAAATTGTCAGAGATTCCAAGGGGGGGGATGAAGGTCTGATTGTTGTGTCTTTGTTTTGTTTATTAATAACTGAGTCTGAATGAACTTGTTTTAGATGGTTAAATATAGCTTTATAATCCTTGTGTTTTCAAGAAATGTTTTACTAAATTTGAATAAAATATTATGCATTAGTGTTGTATAGATATTTTCCTTCTAGATAGAAACTACATTAAACTTTAAAATTTTACTTCAGATGATTTTTATTTAGATTCATAATTAAACTACTGTTATAGTTTATAAGTTGTTATATCTCATTCTCCCTCCTTTTTCCTTAAAGGTTAGCTGTGCACTGTCATTCTTTTTATTTTCTTTCCAAGTACATGAAAAGTCCATTCTCTTGGTATCATTGTAAGTAAAAATGTTGTGTTTTATTTATTTATTATTATGTGTTTATAATATATACATAAATTTATTACCTACATATAATCACCCAAGTGTAAAACAAAACCACACAAATGTTATTATGTAGTTGCATAAGATTATTCATAAAATTATATTTTTCCAGAATGATTTCTTATAATTTTACTTCTTTATAAATATAATATTTTAAACTGAAAAAGTTTCATAGAATAACTGACATACTTATTTCTGTTTCTTCATACATATTTTTTATATGCTAGTAAAAAAATTGAATAAACCAAAGAGATTTTCTGCTCAGATTGGAGCCTGTTTGTCATCTTTGCCTTTTTCATTTCATTCATTTCCACAACTGTTTAATAGTTTTGTTCTTTTCATTCACCTCTTTAGCAACTTTCATATGTTGACTCCTTGCTATTTCTTTTGTCAAAACCTTTGTTTAGACCCTATTGGCAATCCCTAATCAGACTACTTTAAGAGCATTAAAATTTTTTCCTGGTTATCACAGAAATTGGGTGACAGTCGGGGTATATTATCCCAATATTAAGATAATATTTGCCCAGAACACATTGGAATACTTGAATCCTGCCCTAGATCAATCCCACCTCTTATCCTGAGGTGATCACTCAAGATGAGGGCTGAGAACAGACTCTTTGCCTTAGCAAAATGGAAGTCACTGGTGACTTTGACAAAGGCTAATGTTGATGGAGTGATGCAGGGATCAAAGCCTGATTAAGGTGGGTTTAAGAAATAATGAGAGGAGAGAGGAGAGAAATTGAAGATAGCTATAGATAGTCACAATGCTGTGCAACCATCACCACTGTCTACTTCCAGAACATTTTTATCACCCCAGAAAGAAATGTTGTACCCTGTAAGGGGTCAGTCCCCATTCTCTTCCCATCCCTCAATTCTTGTAACCACTAAATTACTTTCTGTCTCTATGAATTTGCCTATTTTGGATACTTCATATAATTGGAATAATATAATATTTGGCTTTTTATGTCTGATCTATTTCATGTAAGATAATATTTTCAAGGTTCATCCATGTTGTAGCATGTATCAGTACTTCATTTTTATGCCTGAATAATATTGCATTGTATGGATATACTACATTTTGTTCATCCATGCATCATTTGATGAACATTTGGGTTTCCACCTTTTGGTTATTGTGAATAGTGCCAGTATGAACATTCCTGCATAAGTTTTTGTTTGAACATTTGTTTTTAGTACTCTTCTTCTTTTTTTTTAATTTAAAGATTTTATTTATTTATTTGAGAGAGAGAGAGAGCATAAGCAGGCAGAGCAGCAGCAGAGGCAGAGGGAGAAGCAGGCTCTCTGCTGAGCAAGGAGCCTGATGTGGGGCTCGATCCCAGGACAGCGGGATCATGACCTGAGCCAAAGGCAGACGCCCAACTGACTGAGCCACCCAGGCACCCCTGTTTTCAGTACTCTTGAGTCTACACCCAGGAGTGGGATTTCTGGGTCATATAGTAATTCTGTATTTAACTGATTGAGGAACCATCAAACTGTTTTCCACAGCAGTTATACCATTTTGCATTCCCACCAGTAATGTAATGTATGATGTTTCCAGTTTTTCTACATCCTTGCTAGCACTTGTTATTTTCCTTCCCCGCCCCCCCCCACACATCCTACGGGGTGTGAAGTGGTATTTCATTGTGGTTCTGATTTGCATTTCCCTAATAGCTAGTGATGTTGAGCATTTTTTAAGGTTTTAAAAACTTTCAAGTTTTTAATTTTGATGAAGTTCAATTTATCTATTATTTCTTTTTGTTGCTTGGGCTTTTGGTGTCATGTCTAACAAACCATTGCCAAATCCAAGGTAATAAAGACTTACTCTCATGTTATTTCTAAGAAGTTTATGGACTTAGCTCTATAGAAGTTTAGGTCTTTGATCTATTTTAATTTTTATATATGGTGTGAGATAGGTAAACAGTTCTTTAGGTGAGCTTTGCTGAAAAGTGGAGAAAAAATAAAAGCAATAATTGGTAGAGAAAGTAGAGTCAAGTGAGGCTTGTTGTTTAAGGTTTTAAGATAGGAGAAATAATGGTGTGGGAATGGTCTGTACAGAGGGAACACTGATGATACAGGAGGGAGGTAGGAGTTGTTGGAGCAATACCCCTTGGAAAGGGAGATGGGATCAGACCCAGAGTGTGAATGGAAGGACTGGCTTTGGACAGATGCATGAGTAGTTCACTTTAATAAAAAGAGGCAACAGGGTATATTGGTATAGATGCTGGGAAGAGAGTAGATGCGATGATGGTGGCATCTGTTAAAGTTCTTCTAATTGCTTCAATTTTCTTAACGAAGAAGAAGGCAAGGTCATTAGGCAAGAGCAGGTTGGAGCTGTTGGGATTATGAGACTATGAGAAGGTGTGGATTATTTTTCAAAAGAGATACAGAACAGACTAGAGAAATATATAGTGGTAGACACTTGAATATCATGATCATGTATCTAAAGTGAAAACAGGGGCACCTGGATGGCTCAGTCGGTTAAGCATCGGATTCTTTTGGCTCAGGTCTTGATCTCGGGGTTGTGAGATGAGCTCTGCCTTGGGCTCCTCCACGTTGAGCAGGGAATCTGCTTGAGATTTTCTCTCTACCTCTGCCCGTCCTCCCCGCTGTCTCTCTCTCAAAATAAATAATTCCTTAAAGTGAAAACAGTGTGGGGAAGTGTTTCCTTCAAGAGCAGTTGCTCAGTATGGTTGGAATAAGTACAGGTGGAGAGTTGGGTCTTTCCAGGTTTGTGGTTTTGTCTAGTGAGGATAATGGGCTTGCACAGGGCTTGAGAGTGAAAGCATGGGAGTGATTTTAATGGTTGACCTTAGAATTTAAGCTGGTTAAGAAGGGAAAAGAAGGGCGCCTGGGTGGCTGAGTCGTTAAGTGTCTGCCTTCGGCTCAGGTCATGATCCCAGGGTCCTGGGATCGAGTCCCACATCGGGCTCCCTGCTCGGCAGGAGGCCTGCTTCTCCCTCTCCCACTCCCCCTGCTTGTGTTCCTGCTCTCGCTATTTCTCTCTCTGTCAAATAAATAAATAAAATCTTTAAAAAAAAAAAAGGGAAAAGAAAAGACAACCAAATGAGTGAGGCAAAGTGAAAGAGGTGGTAGGAATAATGGATTGAAGATGGGATCAAATGATTGTTGGGATCAAAAGATTGTTGAAGTTCCGGAGTGCTGAAAAGGTAGGAGATAGTGGTCAGGATGCAGTTGCTGGGTTGTGATTATGGAGGGGTTACAGTCCTGAGTATAACCGAAGGGTGTAGGAATGAAAATGAGATCACTAGAAGAGAGGAGTTCCAGCAAACGAGAAGTCAGGGTGTTGGAAGATCATCTATGTAAAAATTGCCAGGAATGAAGATGAGTAGGGTTGTAGAGAGTGCGTGAGTAAGGAGTTGAAATGACTGAGTAATGAGGGAAGTGACTCTTTTGTTGGTGGATGAGGACAAAGATGAGGACCAACAGGGATAAAGCCTGAGGACATGGAGATTATTAGGGTGGAGAGGCAGATAACTGATGTGGAAGAAGTGATAAAGAGCAAAGGGGTTATCTCCCTCTGGGTCAAGTTGTTTCAGGACTATGGAAAGAACAACAAAACAGGTGAGGTTGAGAGGGCCGAGGGGCAGTGTTTTCCTCAGGGGAAGGGAGCCAGGATTTGTTTTCAACAAGGTGGTGAAGGAAAAGATTTGAGAGAAGAGGTTGAGGATGCAGGGGATTTTGCTGCTTAAATATAAATACTAAGTACCTTGAGGTCAAGGGCTGAGTTATATTCCTCTTTGTATTCCTTTCAGGGCAGTGGTTGTACATAAGTTTTCAATAAATACTTATATTTAGTAAATGACTATTGAATGAATAAATGGGAAAGAGTTAAGACCTAGAAAGAGAAAATACTGTTTATTGAGCACCTACTACGTGCATGTTTTTAACATAAATACATTCTGATTTAAAAAGCATCAAGTAGTGAAATTGAAAGTCCTCTAGTATTTTCTTTTAGTGTGGTAGTTCAATCAGTTTGTAATCCCAGGCCTTACACTGCATATGCTGGTTGATATGGGGAGAAGTCATCCTTCTAAGAAAGGAGGAGAATGCTCAAACCTTTTAAAATAAGGAGACCCAAAATAATAATAATAATGGTAATAAGTATTCAACAACTGCCATCATTAGTAAAAAGTTATTTTATTAAAACATTAGATAATACTTGTAAAAGAGTTCTTTCAATTATGTAACAATACAAGGTATTACTACTATTTCCATTTACACCTAAGAAAGACGGTTAAATTCATCATTTGTTCAAGGTCATACAGTAAGTGGCAGAGCTGGACCTAGGACTCAGGTCCCTTTCTTCTTGAGCATTGCCACAGTAGAATCCAGAAGGTAATGAGACCAGTGGTGCTAGTAAGGAGGTCACGGAATTGGGACCTGTGACCCTAAACTCTGTCATAAAGCCAGTAGTTCCATTTATTGGCATTATACTTCCTCTTCCTATACTATTGCTCTTTTCATTTGGCTGCTTTCTACTTGTTTTTTTTTCCGCTTTTCTTTTCTTCTGCCATTATCAACTTGTTTCTAATTCTTTGTGTCTGTTGTTCTCGCATCCGTGGCAGAGGACAATCCTGTTATAATTTTAGTTTTTAACTTAGATTAGTAATATGTAACATGGAAGATAATAAAAAAAGAAGTTTGAAACCACTATACTGGGAATTAATTTATTTCCCAAGTAGGATGAAACATGAAAAAGCTCTCTTTCTCTGAATGTTTGAATTTATCTGATCCTTTCTGTAAGCTGCTGTTTTTTTCTTGTATGACAAGAAAAAAAAGGTTCCATTAATGGAATATTGGAAGAAGCAGTTTTTCATTTATTAGGAGGAGTTGATACCTTGTTTTATGTTTAGACTCACTTAGTTTGGATTGATAAAAAAAATGAACCAGTGATCCATATGGAGACCTTACTGGCTGTTTTTTGTTTGTTTGTTTAGCTACCCCAAAGATCAGGCAGACAAAATGTGTTTATATTTTTCACAAGAATTGAAATTCTGTTTCCTAAGATTAAAATATTTTTCTTTATCATTTTAGACCAGTCTGCTTAGTTTTAAGTGAAATTCCTTTTATGTCTACTTGGTTTTTACTTGTGTCAACATTTAGGTGAGTCAAACCAATATTTATATGTTTTCAGTATAGTTCTCATAAATTCATTTAAAAATTTTTTACAAAGTGATTATGTTTTGAATTAGCAATTCTTTTTGATGTTTTTCCTGTTTTCTCTTAACAGTATGCTACCTCTTCTACTGAAGGATGAACTCCTAATGCCCTCAGTTGTGACAACAATGGCATTTTTTATAGCTTGTGCAATTTCTTTTTCAATATTTGAAAAGACTTCTGAAGAAGAACTGCAATTGAAGTCCTTTTCCATTTCTGTTAGGAAATATCTTCCATGTTTTAAATTTTTTCCCAGAATTATACAATATTTGGTAAGTTGTTCAGTTTTTTTGTTTTTTTTTAAGAGAGAGTGCTGTGAGGGGAGGGGCGGAGAGAGAGGGAGAGAGAATCTTAAGCAGGCTCTATGCCCAGTGAGGAGTCCAATGCGGGGCTCAATCTCACAACCTTGAGATCATGACCTGAGCCGAAATCAAGAGTTGGACACTTAACCAACTGTGCCATGAGTTGTTCAGTTTTTAAGGGATGGGACTTAGCATGCCACTGTTAAAAAAAAAAAAAAAAAAAAAGTAATACCTTTTTCTTTTATAGCTTTTTTGAGATATAATTCACATAAATTCACCCATAAAATCCACCCATTTAAAGCGTGCAACTTGGTGGTTTTAAGTATGTATATAGAGTTGTACAACCATGACCACAATCTAATTTTAGATTATTTCCATCACCCCAAAAAGGAACCCTCTTTCCATTAGCAGCCATATCCCATTCCACCCTAAACTCCAGCCGTGGACAGCCAGTAATATACTTTCTGTACCTACATATTTACCAATCTGGACATTCCAAAAAATGGAATGTATTAGTTTGCTTCGCCATAACAAAATACCACAGACTGGGTGGCTTAAGTAACAGAAATGTATTTTCTTAGAGTTCTGGAGGCTTGAAGTCCAAAATCAAGGTGCCTTGGGCGCCTGGGTGGCTCAGTAGTTAAGCGTCTGCCTTCGGCTCAGGTCATGATCCCAGGGTCCTGTGATCGAGTCACATATCGGGCTCCCTGCTCAGCAGGAAGCCTGCTTCTCCCTCTCCCACTCCCCCTGTTTGTGTTCCCTGTCTCGCTGTCTCTCTGTTGAAAAAAAAAAAAAAAATCAAGGTGCCTCATCAAGGTTTCTGGTGAGGCCTTTCTTTCTGGGTTATAGGCAACCTTGCTGTGGCCTCATATGGCCTCTTCTTTGTGTGGGTGTGTAGAGTTCTGTGGTGGCTCTTCCTCTTCTTATAAGAACACTAATCCTATCAAATTAGGGCCCCTCCTTTACTACCTCAATTTAACCTTCCTAAAGTTTGTCTCCAAATGCATTCACGTTGGGGGTTGGGACTACAACATATGAATTTTGTGGGGACATAATTCAGACCATAACATGGAATCATAGAAAATGTAGTCAGGGTGCCTGGATGGTTTAGTGGAGCATCAACTCTTGATCTCAGCTCAGGTGTTGATCTCAGGGTTGGGGGTTTGATCCCCATGTTGGACTCCATGCTGGACGTGGAGCCTACTTTAAAAAAAAAATGTAGGCTTTTATAACTGGCTACTTTCACTCAGCATAATGTTTTTGAGGTTCATCTGTGTTGTAGCATGCATCAATACTTCATTCTTTTTTATTGCCATACTATATTCCATTGTAATGGACATTATCTGTTCATCAGCTTTTTTTTTTTTAAGATTTTATTTATCTTTTTATGTGCTCTTTGGCCATTTGTGTTATCTTTTTTGGAGAAATGCCTATTCATATCCGTTGCCCATTTTTAATTGGCTTGTCTTTTTATTTTTGAGTTGTAAGAGTTCTTTATACATTCTTGATATAGGTCCCTGACCAGATACATGATTTGGAAATATTTCTCCTATTATGTAGATTTCCTTCACTTTTTTTTTTTAAAAGATTTTATTTATTTGACAGAGACACAGTGAGAGAGGGAACACAAGCAGGGGGAGTGGGAGAGGGAGAAACAGGCTTCCCGCAGAGCAGGGAGCCCGATGCGGGGCTCGATCCCAGGATGCTGGGATCATGACCTGAGCCGAAGGCAGACGCTTAACGACTGAGCCACCCAGGTGCCCCAAATTTTGACATTTTTTAATTGAGTTAAAAATATAGGCCATTTCCATTGTGATTTCTTCTTTGGTTCATTAATTACTTAGAAACTTGTTCAGTTTCCAAATATTTGGGGATTTCCCAGGGGTGCCTGGCTAAGTCAGTTAAGTGTCCGACTCATGATTTTTGTTGTCATGATCTCATGAGTCATGAGGTAGAGCCCTGTGTGGGGCTCCTTGCTCAGCCAGGAATCTGCTTGAGATTCTCTCTCTCCTTCTCCCTCTGTTCCCAACCCCCCTCCCCACCCTGCACAAGTGCTCTCTCTCTCAAGTAAATAAATAAATCTTCATCTATTTGGGGTTTCCCAGATTTCTTTGTTTTTGTATTTTCATTTAATTCCAATGTGTTTAGAGAACACACCTTGTATCATTTCAGTGTTTTCAAATGTATTGACTTTGTTTTTGTTAATTCTTTCTTCATTTTGAAGAGTATTTTTTTTTTTAAAGATTTTATTTGAGAGAGAGAGTGCATAAACAGGGGCGGGGGGGTGGTGGTCAGAGGCAGAGGCAGACTCCCTGCTGAGCATGGAGCCCGATGTGGGACTCAGTCCCAGGACTCCAGGATCATGACCTGAGTCAAAGGCAGTCGCTAAGCCAACTGAGCCACCCTGAAGGGTATTTTTGCTAGAGAAGGAATTCTTGTCTTTTTCTCCTTTCAGCAGTTTGAATGTCATCCATCCCACTGCCTTGTGGCCTCAGTGTTTTCTGATGAGAAGTCAGCTGTTAATCTTATTAAGGATAGCTTGTACTTGTAGTTTTAGATGCTTATTACATATGCATTTGAATGAGTCTGGAGTTTAGGGGCGAGAGGTCCAGGCTGGAGACAATAATTTGAGTCTTTGGCATAGAGATGAGAATTAGTCATGTCACTGAATGAGCTCACCAAAGGTGTGAGTATATTAGACGACTAAGTACTGAGCCTTGGGATATTACAATGCATAGAGGTAGGGGACATGAGAAGGAACCAGCAAAGCTATCTGAGAAGGATTAACTATTGAGGTGGGAAGAAACCAGAAGAGTATAGTGTTACGGAAGTTAAGGAAGTGTTTCAAGGAGATGGGAGTGATGTGCTATTTCAGATGCTATTGAGATATAGTTTCATTGGATCAACTGAGGTAAAAATCTAATTGGTTTGGATTCAATAATGAATGGAAAGGGAATTGGATGCAGTAAGTTATAGGCAACTCCTTTGGGAAACTTTGCTGTAAACAGAAGCAGACAAATGGGGTAATAGCTGGAGTTTGTTTAAAGCAGGAGGAATTTTAGGGCACCTGGGTGGCTCAGTCAGTTAAGCGTCTACCTTTGGCTCAGGTCATGATCACAGGGTCCTGGGATCAAGCCCTGCATTGGGCTCCCTGCTCAGCGGGGAGTCTGCTTCTCCCTCTGTCCCTCACCCCACTCGTGTTCTCTCTCTCTCGCTCTCTCTTTCAAATGAATAAATAAAATCTTTAAAATAAAAAAAAAAATAAAGTAGGAGGAATTTTAACATACCCCTTAACACTGATTCAGGATCATAGTGTCATGACATTTCAACCAGTCCCATATTTCTTATTTGAAACTTTCTTCTTTTTAAGATTTTCTTTATTTAAGAGGGGAGGGAGCAGAGGGGGAGGAAAAGGGAGAGGGAGGGGGAAAGAATCTCAAGCAAACTCTGTTCTGAGTGTAGAGCCTGATTCGAGGCTCGGTCTCACAACCCTGAGATCATGACCTGAGCCAAAACCAAGAGTCAGAAACAACTGACTGAGCCATGCAGGTGCCCATTAAGTTTGAAACTTTAAATTTGATGATTTCACTTCAGAAGTTTTTACTTTTCAATAAGGTTGACAGGGATTTTCCCTTTGGAGGATATTTGCGGCCTGTTTATACCTGTTTGTCAGCTTTTTTGGTTACTATCCTTCCCAGGCTTCCATCTGTAATGAGCACTGCATTACTCTATTCAGGTTTTTAAATCCTGTTATAATATAGCCATTAAAACATCTTTTGGGGTTCCATTTATGTCCCACATCCTTCATGAAAGTCACTATGATTTCTGCTTGCTTTCTACATTTACTTAAGCAGCTTCTGTGTACTTACGTGCTATGGCAGGGTAAAATGACTAAGATCTGGCTGGTCCTTGTCTTAAAGGTGCTCACAGTTTAGAGCTAAACTGTCCAGTACGGAAGGGGCGCCTGGGTGGCTCATTTGGTTAGGCATCTGACTCTTGATTTCGGCTCAGGTAATGATCCACAGGGTCCTGGGATCGAGCCCTGCATGGGGCTCCATGCTCAGGAGGGAGTCTGCTTGAGGTTCTCTTCCATCTTCCCCTCCTCCTCTCCTCTGTGCACACACTCTCTCTCTCTCTCAAATAATAAATAAATCTTAAAAAAAAACACTGTCCAATACAGTAATCACTAGACACATTAAAAATTTAAACTTAGTAAAATTAAATAAAAAATTCAGCTCAGTCACAATAGGCATGTTTTGAATGCTCAATGGCCACATGTAGTTAGCAGTTACTCTTTTGATGTACACAGGTATAGAACATTTCCATCATTGCAGAAAGTTCTATTGTACAGTGCACTAGTCTAAAGAAAACTGACTGCTACACAATTACAATAAATGAAGTATTTTTACTACTCACTTTGGCATTTAATAAAATGTGACCTTGTGATTTTATTTAATTAGTTCATGTATTCCCCTAATCAAATTGAAAACTCTTTGAGGCCAGATTACATTTTCTTTCATATGCTCCACCATGACTTACTGCAGCATTAGCTCATTGAAAGTGTTCCATGAATATGAAATGTAATTTTCTATTTGCCATGGAAGGCTTTTTTATAGACAAGTTCTGAGATTAGCTCAAGACTCTGGAGCATACCCGGAATTTAACCCTAACTAGCAATATTGTCTGTTCCAGATAACTTTCTTTAGTACTTGGGTGGTATTAAGTATGATAGGGGTTGTTAGGCTTTGGCTACACATGGGAATCATGTGGAAAGCTTTTAAATCCCGAGGCCTACCCCAGAAACTCTGATTTAATTGGTCTGAAGTGTGGCCTGGCATTGAGATTTTTATACCTACTCCCAGATGATTCTAACATGTGGCCTAGGTTGAGATCCACCAGTAGAAGAGATTGGACCCCCACCCTTCACCTTCAATTCTGCTCACTTACAGCTATAAGTAAATATTACCAGTACATTTAAATTTATCTTTTATATTACTCAGTAATGTTTTTTTCCCTCCTTATAGTTTCTTATCTCAGTCATCACTATGGTACTTCTGACACTGATAACTATCACACTGGAACCTCCTCAGAAACTACCGGACTTATTTTCTGTATTGATTTGTTTTGTATCCTGCTTGAACTTCCTGTTCTTCTTGGTATACTTTAACATTATAATCATGTGGGATTCCAAAAATCGAAGAAATCAGAAGAAAATCAACTAATTCTGTCTCCACAAACAAATGTGAAAGTATTAACATGCTTAAAGGTTTTTTTTTTTAACTTTTTTGCTATGTATAAATGAAATGATCATTTTGAGAATCACATAGGGAAAAAATGGTGAAAAGTCATTGTTGTCCATATACAAAATAAATGTATATGGGGACCCAAGCCCAGTGGAGGCTTTTATTTTCTAACTATAGAGTGGCCAAGACATATTGTAGTTTTATTAATATTCAGTTATCCAAGTGGGAAAATAAGAGAAAATGCCCTTAATCCACAGTGTTTACTCAGGAAATGTACTCTACAATTTGTTGTCTTAAAGAAATCTGCAAATCCAGTGAGCCTACTGGGAAAATCAAGTCCTTCTTTTTAAAGGAAATCATGAATTTTGGATTTAAATTTAGTTTTCGTTACATTTTAGAATGCAAGTAATGTATATTTCATTCTTTAGAAATTATATCTCAGGGATTAAATTTGTGATGATCTTTTTAATTACTGTGAGAAGGCAATTCAAAGTGCTTGAAGTTTGAACATGCCTTATTACATGTGGAAATTTGATTTCTTTATAAAAAGGCAGAGAGATTAGACCATGTTCTTATTTCCAAAAATGCTAATTTACTTTAATACAATTAAACAGTGAATTTTACTGAATTTAAGTGTTTTTTTTTTTTTAATTTCCCATGTTCACTAGTTCTAAACTTCTAGGATCATTCTATGTAAGTTAAATGGTTCTATACAAGATTTCATCCTTTTGATCTTTTTTGAGTGGTTCAAGATTACCACTTCCATAAGCATTGATTCGTATCATGTTTCATGTTAACGTGGCCCTGTTAATAACGTATATCATTCTATATTAGGAGAAGCGCATCTTTACTATCATATTCAATTGGCAAAAATAATGTCATATCTATGTTATAGTTTCTTATGTAAAGATTGTTCTTTTGGGAGGGCAGGGGGAAAAAATGTGTTCTCTTTAGTCTCTGTGTTAAGAATAAAACAATTATTTTCACATCAACCTATGGTTTTTAATGAATATATTTCTTTCATAAGACATCTGTTAAAGTATATTGACTAGTGGTGATATATTTTAAAACAGTGAACATATATACACAAAGAAAATCTGGTTCTAGACATGGACAGCCACAGGCCGCAAGAAGGTATGTGCTTCTAAGTCTGATAAAGGAAGTCGGTTTAGACAAAGCAAAAATCAGGAAGTATTTCTTTCTCAAAGCAAATGTGCATAAAGACTCAAAGGGCAGGTCAGCACAGAAAAGCAGCCTTGAATCATTGCCGAATCAGCAGGAACATCGCTGTCCATGGTCACCATCTGTAATCACTGTGCCCAAATGTCAGCATCTTGGCTGGCTGGTGTAGTCCTATTTTTTTATTTTTTGTAATAGCATACATGGGTTTAACACGGGATGCTGATTTAAATCAGTGATGAGGAAGTCCTAGCTTCTAAATAACTGGAGCAGAGAAACATTTAAAAATAAAAGTATATTATATAAATAATAAAGTAGAATGCACCCATATTCAAGGTATCTTAAACGTAAATCCTCTAAATACACGTTTCCTCAGAAATTTAATCATATTGAGTAACACTGTAGCTTTTATGGAGACCTGTAGCAACTACCTCATAAGTCAAGTATCTCTTATATCCATTAGAAGCCAATTTAAGAAGAGTCCACTTTGACCTTTGAAGGATTAGGTTCCAAAATACCAAAAACGTCCATTGATGAATTAAGATCACAGAAACAGGCAATTCCAAAGTACTTCTCTCAGCTACACTCAGGCTTATTGGGATGTTATAATATAAAGATATTTAGGTAATGCAAAAATATTGAAGATTTCTCAGTTACTTCACCAATATACCTGTCAAGGAATGAACCCTTCCAAGTTATTTTCAAGCTCATTTTAGAGGGAAGGGCTGTTTCTGAGAAATACAGTTTTCTGTTACCAATGAACTTAGGCTTGCTTCTTAAAATGAAGAGCATGTTCATGTATCAAATATGAAGCATACAGAAGCCATTTTCCCTTGAGGCGTTAAGGAGGGGAGAAAAATCCCAGATGTAGCATTCTGTCCAAATGATAAACCACAACTGAGTGAGTGAAACATTTACAAAAGTCAAGGCAGCCAAAGGAGCCTCTCTGTTCAATAGAGTAAAAGATGGATAGGATGTAACTAAATAATGGTTTGGAGTAACACAGGGGTTTCAAGTCTCAATTGGTCTCTTCTGTTACGTTCATTGGAAGATCAGGGCCAAGTGTATCCCCCCTCCCCCACCGCCTTCCTCCATGCCATACCCCGCCTTCCTCCATGCCATACCCCCCTGCCCCCATATAAACATTAGTTTTGTGTGTGGATCTTTCTGCTTTGTCCTTCATGTGGCCTCCAAGGGTGATAAAGCGAGAGTCATCTGATCTATAATGAAGAGAACTGGGAAATGATTCTTAGCAGACCCAGCTGTTCTGAAAGGCAAAAGCTTAGTGTATTGAGGTCAAACATACAGTAACTGACTTAATAGCATTAAGCACATACCTACATAACTTGCATTATATATGCAACCAATCTATTTCTTAACCCTTTTTTTCCTGACTAATACAAGTTTCTTTATATGCTTTGGCTTACATCCTAAGGTTAGTTTTCAATGCTAGAACACAAAGGAATTAGCCTTTTTGGTATATTTAGGTAATGTCCTATTATAAGGTCTGTATCACAAAGTGTTCTTAGTATTTAGCAGACAGATTATCTTTAAAATCTTATTTAAATAGTACCAATAAAATCATTTGTGAAGGGAATTAGGTTTAATAGTTAATTGATGTCATTTAATAGTTTTTAAAAACTCATTTTCATTTTAAGAGGTAAATCTGAAGTTTATCTAAATGGAGAATCAGTTATTTTCAAACTTAAGTTAAATTTTGTTTCAGATTTTCATATAGTATTTTTATTTACATGATACAGTAATATACAAATTTTGTCAAGACTTAGGGCAAGTACCAAGGGAACAGTATTTTTTCCCCTGTAGAGATGGTCAAGGAAAAATACAGAGGTTTTAAAAAAAACATGTCATTAATTTATAACATATCCTGTGATTCCCATTTCCCCTTTATTTTGTGATAGAACGAGGATGATACAAAATAACACCACAGAAAAATAGAAATTTAAATTAATGCTTCAAAGTAATTTGCAGGTGATCACATACCCCATAAAAAAGTTCTTTTCTTTAAATTCAGTAGAATCTGTGTAGTTCAGTTTAAGAACAACTTCATATTTAAAAATATATTTGTACTGAAAAATGCATTTTATAAAAGGAGGTGTGAAAAATTTAAAAACTTTGAATATAGTTTTTTTGTATAAGCATAGAAATAACTAGAGTATAAAAACTCATCCCTGAGATAGTGGCTACACAATAAACTTCTAGAAAAATTTTAGAAGTTTAAAAAGAATCTAATACGCATTTGGGGCTTTACATGGGAAAGTGGTACCTAATTCCACTCACCATTAAATTTAATCTGAGTTTTAAAACATTTTACCAAAATGCCATCTTCATAAATGCTTTAAATCTATCCACAAATGCTAAAAGGATACAGAAGTGTATGTGATACAGAATAGAAGTTAATATCCTCTTCTACATGTTGGCTTACTTTAAAGGGTCAAGAAGAAATGTATTTACATTGAGATTATCTACTGGTGTGTGTAGAAAGTTTAAATTAGCTGCAAGAAATTTTATCTAGACACGCACCTGCCTGGTGCTATGATCTGGTATTTACTGGGCAGATTAATTACAAACATTTCTTCTGTTCCTTTAAATACGATCAGGCAGATGCAGAAGAAGTTGGTTTTCACAGTAAGTGCATTTCTTTTAAATGCCTGCAGGATATAAAAGATGATCATTAAATCAAGAATTAGTTTCCAAATTAACATGCATCTATACACTACTTAAATGATTTAAACAACCCATTTACCATGTAATTTGGTACCTAGTTTAGATACTGGTAATCTCTCATTTGCTTATTTTTGGGTCTTCTAACAAGATTTACCTTCACAAATAATTGTCAATAGGGCTACTCAGACATCACACTCTTCACTTTATGTGAAGATCGATCTTGAACTACTTCTGAGAGATTTCTAAAACTCCTACATGACCTACTTGCTGAAAACACCAAAATCTACACGCCTTTTGTCTATAAGCCTTAAGGGCCTTTCAGCAGGTGTTTCCTCCAACAGCTGCCCCCCAAAAAAAGAGACTATTTACTGGCATTCCTATTCAGAGCATGTCCCTCTGGGGCCTCCTAGTGGTGGCAGAAGTTCTTGTCGTTTGGTTTAGAAGCCATTGGCAAGTGATGGCATATTTCCCATAGGGCTCGTGGACCTTTCACTCCTGAAATACCCCTTCCATACTTACATTGGCAGCTATTAAGAAGTAATGCATGGCAGGCTCCTATATTTCTGTATTCATGGGAGTCCACATATATTCTTTTCCTAGAAGAAGGTAGGTTGCCAACCTGACAACCACCAACTCTTGCCAATTTGAGTCTGGTCTGGATTCCTATAGAAGATTTTAAGCACTCTAGTGTTCACTTAATATCCCTACAGGTTACTGATACACAGTTATCAGAACTAATAACAATACTATATAGGAAAGTAACACTATATTAGTTACTATGGGGGAGATGCTAGTTAAGTTTATTTTGTACAATCCCACAAGGTAAATATCAGTCCCATTTTATAATTAAGGTTTAGGGGAACCAAGTTCCTTGTTAAGGCCACAGAGCTAAGTAGATAACAGAGCTGGTGCTGGACATGTAATCCAAATCCTGTCCTCTGTTATAATGCCAGACCATGCAAAGGAGTTTCATCAATTGATCAGGACTGCTAGAAGTGTGCTGAGAAAGATTCTGATACCAAATTCAGGATCCAGCAAAAATAAAGACTGTGATCAATGTGATATATGTCACAACACAAGAATACAGTAGCATGTATATTATCTCTACACTGCCATACTGGTTCTGGAGATGAATGTCTCAGAACACAAAAAGCAATTTAGAGACAGTGATGCAGTTCATGAGCAGTATTTTGACAGGAATTATCATTCATATAGCAATTATATTCTTTCTAAAACATATTTTGGATTGTTGCTTCCCTAATAATCTTCACTGGTCTACTTCTGCCTAATGAATAAAGTCTGAACCGATTAAGCCTGGTGATCATAATTGTCAATGATGTGGTTGAACCTACTTGTTTAGTCATTCTGCTTTTCTGCCTTTTGTGTTCATGTTGTTCTCTCTGCCTAGTATGTTTATACAGCCCATCAAAATGACCCATTTCTCAAGTTCAAACTTCCTAGTAAAGTACAAAGTTTCCATTACTAGGGTCTGGATGGTCCTCTGTCAGAGATAATGCAGAGTGGAATAACTAGAATTATTTTAATATCATGAACTCTTAAATAATGACCTAATGACTCTATCCTGAGGTCATCTAGGTCTGTTGTGTATTCCTATACTGTTGCTTATTCTTCATTTGGTTCTTAGAGAGGAATGTTTATACTCCTTAGTCTGAAGAGGAAGGAACTGTCAACTCTTCTGCTCTCTCTACCCCATGGAGGAGTGACAAACGTGACTGGCCAAAGTCCAGAACATCGATCCATATTTTACTAGTAATATTATATGTCACTCTTCTTACACAACACCCTTTCCCTGTCTACTCTCAAGTCCAATGGGTCCTTGTGCTTCCTAATTTCATGTTGTAAGGAGACCAGCCCATTCTGTTGATCTCATCTGCAATCAAGCATAGGCAGGTCTGTGGTCTTTTCTATTGTAGAGGTACATGGACATGGGGTTTATTTCAAAGATCCAGCTTTCTCCTCAGGTTCAAGATTGAGATTCAAAGGGTTCAAGATTTAGACTCAGTGTGGGAGAGAGGAGATTCCACTTCTGCCTTAGGCACACTCCATATTAGTTACCCTAAGCTTCTGCCAGAGGGCCTGCCATGTTAGAGGTTATCAGTTCCTCCACTAATCAAGTTGAGACTTTGATCCTAAATGGACTCATCCTTTTTTGTGCTTGCTATTGCCAGAATCCTAGAAAGAAGAGGGTTCTGAACTTGTATTGCTCTTCATATCTTGCCTTATATTATTATCGTTTCATGTATAGAATATAAATCTTATCTCTTTAGCTTGATGACTGGGTTTTAAAAGGTTGGCATTGTGCAAATGCTATGTTTATACTAAGCCTCATAGTTTTGTTAACCAAGTGATTTATCCAGGTAAGCTGTGGTCACATTAGGGAGAGTTCTGAATGTTAGTATAAATTTGGATTTTACTGTGAATATGGTAGAGTGATTCCTTCTTAAGCATGATCTATCCAGTAGCAGGACAGGCTGTAGGAAAGAAGGACCAAAGGGCAGAAAGGCAGGTTACAGTAGGGATGATGAGGTCATGAAGGAATAAACTAGTGCCGGGGGCATGGGAGGGAGAGGTAAACATTTTTAGAAGTTATCTGACCGCCTGGCAGCAGTTGCACATGTGGGCACACAAAAGGGACAGAATTTTGAGGTTTTGAGCCTTATTACTGGGTGAATGTAATCCCTAGAAAGGTAGAATGAGGAAGAAATTTGGGGGAAAATGATGAAATTAGGGTACCTGGGGGACAATATATGGCAGCTGATGTTGTGGGTTTACGGAGGGTCAAAAATGGATTTGGAAACCATAAATTGCACTAAGGTGAGAACTAGGGTCAAGGAATGGGTGAGATCATGAGGAAAGCACCCAAAGTAAGAAGAAAACACAGTCAAAAGAACCCAGGGAAATGCCTCAAAGGTTTAGTCCAGTTTCATTTCATTGTTATTTCTCTCCACTGCTTCCCACTAAAAGGGAAGTTGAGTGGTAGGTCAACCTTCATTCTTGCAAGTTTTTTCTAAGTACTACTCATATTAAAGAGTCAGAAGAACACCCTTAATATTCTAATCTTTATTAGAATCCAGGAACACAAAGCTATACTCAGTACTCTAAGTTCCCCAAAGTTCATGAATGACCATCATATACTAAATGTGTATGTTATTAGCCAGATGTATAACTGTAACTATGTATTTATGATCGCCCTCTAATAGTTGTCTGTTGGACTGCTATGGACCCGAAATTGTACAAAATGTTTAACCCTATAATGAGTACGTGTGTATGTGTATATATATTAGATCCTTACTATTGCATAGGATCTAAAACCTTTGACCAGCAGTGAAACCTGACACTCATAGTTTACTATTGTGAGTGGGCAAAGCAAAGACTCTGGTACCAGCCTACTCAGGTTAGTATCCTGGCTCTGTCTCTGAGGTAATTCTAGAACAAGGTTATTAACCTCTTTGTGCCTCAGTTTCCTCACCTATAAAATAAAGACAATAACTGTATATCATGTAAGTTGTTAAAAAGGTTGAAGGGAATCTGTATGAAGTGCTTACTATAGTACCTGGCATGTTGACAGTGCCTAATAAGTATCAGCTATTATTATAAACTATTATTTGTTGCATACAACAGAATAAACATTTTAATGAATGAAAAGTGACACAATTTTGTATATAAGATGCTTTGCAAATATTTTTAAAAACCGTTAGTTAGGAAGCTAATACTAATCGTTTGAAATACCATTTCCAAAGAAAAGTATTTTCAGTATAGAATTTATTTTGCCTTAATTTTTTTCTAAGAGATAATCTCTTAGAAATAAAGCAAGTTATTTACACCTCAGAGCAGGCAACATCTGGTTAGCTTCTAAGAATCTTAATTAATACTGATGCCACTAAGTGTGGGGTAGGCTAGTTCTTAATGCGAACCTTCAGTTACAGGCACATTAGACGCTAATATCACATTATGACTCATATTGCTTCTAGCTAGTATGTTCTAATAAGCTAGTTATAAATCTATCATTTTTACTTATATTGCTGAATCTACAGGGAACTGTTCTGAAGGAAAGATACACTAATTAATATATAATTATTTATAATTATTTACTTAATTCAGCACATTTCCAAATTCATAGAATTGTTCTATCTTGTTCAGTTACATGTGTCCTACAGAAACTATAACCCACCTATCAGTACCTAGTTAGTTATTTATAAAGGTGCTAAATCAAGAGCCCTCTATACACTCACCTAAAAATATGGGCTTTTTGACTTTTAAAGCTAGGCTAATGAGCTCAACAGTTCTTTTCAATCAGCCTCTCATACAACTTGTCAGACTATCCTATTATTTATAAAAAGATTAAATATAATTTCAAAAACACCTCCAAAGCTCACTCCCTATTTTATTCATAGACACACAGTACCAAATTTGAGAATATAAATAAAATGTTTCCACCTGAACAAAACAGTGAAATTTAATAAGGCTAACCTTAATTAGAATGGTGAAACCCTACCTCAGTTTAAAATGCCTTTAAGGAATTCATAGCTGTCAAGATGATATAATTCTATAAGAAAGAAAAAAAGATGTTTTTCAGAAAACAAGTCAAAGTAAGTTGTCACAGTATTCACAGTATATGATGTAGAATAAATGCTTAATCAAATGAAATTAAAGAACCTAAACCTAAAATTTTATTTTACACTATAAATAGCTTTGGAATTATAAATTCTCATTTCGACATCTTACTGATTTGCCCAATTCTGTTTCAGAATGTACATTTAAGAATTTAGAATAAAAAGTGCCAAAAAACTTATCATTATAATGTATGCTTATGCTTTATTATACTTGTCTTTTGTGACATATTCTACAATCCTGAGGGCAGGACTATGTCTACCTTGTTCATTACTGTACCCCCAGTGCTAGAATAGTGCCTGGCTCATAGTAGGCATTTAGTAAATATTAAACAGATGAGGCATGTAAGGAGATTGTGATTTATAAGTATTTGAAAATATTTAAGTTCCTTTAAAAAATTCTTAGAGTGGCATTTGTTTTTACTCATTCATTGACCGTGCATTGTGGACCTTCTATCAGGTTCTATACTAGGCTCTTGTTTGTTTGCCAAGGAGGAGCCCAGAAGGAGCCCTGTAACTGGACAATTACAATATACTACAATACTACAACATAATACATTTATAAACATTCAGACAGTGTTGTAGAAGGCCAGAAGAAGCAATTTAGCTTTACCTAGGTGAGCTGGGGAGAGTTTCACAGAGGATGTGACATCTGAGGCTGTCCTTAAAGAATGAGCAGGAATTTACTAGACAGACATGGGAGAAAGAGCAATCCAGGTAGAGAGAGAGAAGCAGGAGAGAGACCTGGAGTTCAGAGAGAGAGAGACTCCAGAGGGCTGAAGTCACATGGTGAGAACAGTATACCTTCAAATGCCTCCTTTCCTCCTGAGTGAGGTGTGAGCTGGAGGAAAAATCACCTAATACCTTTTACGGAAGTCCTGCTTTTAACTATATAATTAGCTATATAACACTGTAAGTATCTGCTTTATTATTCTAGATATGTGTTTGATACATAAACCACGTAGAAAATTCATCTGACTCTTTTTTGAGGAGCTTTTCTGACTACTCTAAGAGTTAAAACGGGGAAAAAAATATTCACCTGTCAGGTGACATAAAACCAATTTCTACTAAATGTGCCAGAATAATTTTTCTCCACCTCAAGAATGGTTAGTCTTCAGTCTGTTCATTACTGTCTTTTTATAGTATTTTTATTTAATAAAGCCTATTAAGACTACCATACAAATCTCTTTACTTATGCTTTTATCTTTTAACTGATCAATTTTTATATTGCTGACATCCCTTCTTCACCATTTGCTCATTTAAAAATTCATAGCATGTGAGATATGTCTCTGGAGAAAATGTCTATAAAATTTGTTACAGCTGGCAAATGTGGATGAGTCAGTGATAGCACATGACTAAATGCTTCACAGAAAATAAAATTTGTTTCTGTAGTAAGCAGAACTGTTTAAATGTTATTTATTTTTATGTTTCAAAGAAAATATATTGTGAAGTGCTGCATTGATTTAATACGCAACAATGTCTGTGTACATGCTGTAGAAGGAAAATTTATGAAACCTTTGCACAACTCCTTTAATTGAATTTTCCAAATCTCTCACCACACACAAATAATCAATATCTTCTGCAGAGAAAACCAGTCAGAATTATTACAGTCTTTCGTTTCAATTTTGTTGTCATCAGCACATACAGAGCACCTGGATATTCCTAATGTCTGATAGCAAGTTATTTACACCTCTTAAACACTTAATTGCTACTAAGTGAGTTCAAATCTATGGTTAAATTTTTTTAACTGATTATTTAAAAGATAAAAATGATCATACTTCTAGAGAAGTATACAAAAATTTAAATCATGGAAGAAATTATTTAAAAGGCTTTGAAAAGTAATAAATCAGTTTGTTTTTCCTTAAATCCTAGACAAATCTCAAGTAAGCAGTCAAAATGTATCCCCAAAACAGTGATGAATAGTCTAAGACAAGGGCATTAACATTATTAATAGGAAAGGTATGAACCACGTACAACATGCATGATAGGTGAATTCTGATAAGGAGCTAAAGGACTACAGTTGTACATTAATGTAGATTTGTCACCAAAACTAATATCTCCATTTTTTAAATCTCCAGATAAACCAAGAACATTAAGGCACAGGTAGGAATTTTTGTTGTTTCTTCTAAAACTCATCATGTCTAGACTTCAAACTTCAGTGCTTTTAAAACCGAAGTATTTGTTTGAAAAAAGATACTGTTTAATGTTAAGATATAAAAAACTAAAAGGGTAGTAGTCTTCTAGGGAGTAAAATTATTTGGTCGATATGATAAATACTTTTTCAAGACTGAGTGGGGGAAAGAACAACATATTTTTAAGTTAAAAAATACTTCCGTGGGTGGTTAGAATGAAAAGGCAGTATCAAACTATTTTATAGTCTTAGAACAGAAAGAGCTTAAAATTTGTCCTGCAGTCCAAGAATTTGAAAACTTTAAAATCCTATAACCCAGATGAATTTTACAATGTAAGACAGTAAGTTAGCTAAAGATAACAGAAATGTTATAGTTTGTGCTTTTCTTTTGAAGGCCACAGCTAAAACTCTGAAATATTTTGTATTACAAACAGTTGAGACAACTTTTTTGAACAATGTAAAGTTCAGATGGTTACATTTCATCTCAAATATGCATACTGCAACCTACACAATTATTCTCAAAACAGATAAAATATGTTTTGGACTAAAGCTAAGTGTCTAGATTTCATATCTTGGCAACTGTTCTACAATTTGCTTACATTCTTTTCAAAAACATTTTGTTTACTGGAAGTACTGGTCATAGACAAACAATGATGGTATTTTTTAATATTTCCAGAAAAAATGAAAATACTAAGTACTATATAATGCCATCTATTGACTTAGGAATATTTGTATCAAGTTGTCTTAAGTAGAGGTTGATTATGTAAAGTAAATAAATTTCATGCCTTACCATGTGATGATAATGTGACATTCCATCTGTATCAACCCATTGAATGGTCATGTTTTAAATCTTCAGCATAACAAATTAAGAATAATTATGAAATTCACATCCAAATCTAACAGAAAAAGGACCTTTCATCTCATTATTTTTCTAAGAGTCATAAAGCCAATATTATTAAGGAAAGTAAAGTTAGGCTTCCTTCCTAAGTAACTGAAAAAAGAAAGAAAGCCTTCCTTTGTTTAAGAAATTTGTATTTAGCAGGGGAGAGACTCTTTTATTCATATACTCTATCAAAGCATTCTCTGATTTGCCACGTCCAGTTCTTTTGAAAACTATGAAAATCTCAGTGTACCTTTTCATGTTATTGTGTACATTTTAATTTCCCCTGAATGTTACATAAAGCCTTAAGAATGTGTGGTAGATGTCTATTTATTTAGAACATTAGCATGTTATTTTTACAATTATACTGCTCTGCCTGTAATAAAGACTGCAACTGATGCTAAACAAGCTAGCAGTGGCATGGAAAAATAAATAGAACTAGGGGACCGACTTGAAGAAGCAACAACAGCATAAATGTTGGAATTTTCTTGATACTGTCTATTTTAACTATTCTAGGAAAATTTTATGAGAATCTGAAGGACATTCTTTTGATCGTGAAACAAGTAATTTGTTCTTATTTTCATTAAGTACTTAGTAAAACAAATTCCATACATATTATGGGAGTTATTTTTATATTATATAATTTCTAATATTACGAAGATCCCCCAAACATTTTAAAATTTAAACAGTTCTGAATAATAGCATAGTAAAAGAAAGGAGTAAAGTAGAAATTTCTATAAAAAGCTGAAGGCTAGATCCCCAAATAAGGAAGGTATAAAGCAAATTAGTTTGAGATGTCAAAAACACTAGCAAAGTCCTTGTAAAATGAATGTATAAATAAGAAGGGTTGAAAGTTATTAACTCAGCAAAAAAATTATATATATATATAAATGTGTTGATGTGCATCATCTTTAATCAAAAACAAAACAAAACCACCAAAATAAAAAAATACATATATTATGAACCAGAAAGAGAAGAGTGAAAAACACTCAGTAAAAACACTCAAACTCAAAGTATAAAGGAAATAAGCTTCAAAAGATTTTTTAGGCAACAATACTTTAAAAAAAATTAGTGGAAAAGCTAATGAAGATCTGAATACCTCAGGAAATATAAAAGCCAATGCAGCTCTTGCCAAGAAACAGAAATGGAAGATGACATATATTCTAATATATATTTTTACAGCTATCACATATTTTATTTATCTAAATTCAGTTTTCATTTAAACCACAACAAATAATCAATGCTTATTAGAAATTTTAAAACATGATTTAGTCATAGGATCTCCTTTATGCATGAATAAACACTAAGTCCTTAAGGAAAACCTGGTAATGGGCAAGTTAGTTTTAATGCCTAAAATACTAGAAAATAGTTTTAAGGCTGGTCATGCATAAACACACAAAGAATTGGTACATACTAGATAACTGAAAGGAGATAAATTTTAACACATGGAATATAACTTTAACGTCTTAATAAATGTTTAGGGAAGGAAACAATACTTTCGGAAAATTTTTTCTCATTATTAAAGTGATCCACTTATTCTACAATTTTCTCTCCCTCATTTTTCAAAACTTGGTGAAAGCCAACTCTGTAATTCTAGTCAATTCTAGGAAATTACAGATTGAAAAAAAATTCACACCACTCGCACAGAATATATAGAAGAAAGATTTCCTCTGGTTTGGAAATAATAAACATTCCAATTTCCCATTATAATCCTCTAAAACTTGTCAAGTTAAAAGAGACTGAAACCACTGAAACTCAGCTACACATTATAATCAATTTTCACAGTATAGGAGAGAAGAGATCTTAAGCCTTTTCTAAGAGCTAACTTCATATTCTTAAATTCTTGGGATCACAGTGGAAGTTAGCTGCTCTACTGAATGGCTCAGGAAACCTGCTCAGCTCTCTTCCCACATGAGCTTTGGAGGATCCTGTCAGGGCTGTTTCACTGCATTACCCAGGTGGCCTTTGGAAGTAACAGGGAATCCCAGCACTTTCCACTGCAAACTCATCACACTGGCTGTTAAAGATCCTAAATACAGTCTAATATACTAGATTGGTTGAGATGGTTTCAGTTATGCCTCATGTCTGAATCTAAAAACTGGGACGACTAGATGATTTAATTTGTTATAAGAAGAGGCAACATGGAACAATGAAAAAACCATACTATTGGAGGTTAGACTGGTCTTTAGTTGGAATCTCTGCTCTGACACTTAAGTAGCAGTGTCTTTGGGGAAGTTACTTAACATTTTTTGTCTTTTTTTTTTTTTTTTTTAAAGATTTTATTTATTTATTTGAGACAGAGAGAATGAGAGACAGAGAGCATGAGAGGGAGGAGGGTCAGAGGGAGAAGCAGGCTCCCTGCCGAGCAGGGAGCCCGATGCGGGACTCGATCCCGGGACTCCAGGATCATGACCTGAGCCGAAGGCAGTCGCTTAACCAACTGAGCCACCCAGGCGCCCAACATTTTTTGTCTTTATTCCTTATCTATAATGACAATGATAACAAGCTATCTTGCAGAGTTGCTATAAAGATCTGCTGATCCTAGTGTTGGGAACATAGTAATTACTGGTCCTCAATAAATGGTAGTCACTGGTACTCAAAAATGGTAGACTAAAACATGGCTACCCGTTTAAAGGCCTACCTTCACTTGCAGAGATTGCAAAATGGCATTCATGTCAGTAATATTAAAATGATCCCTCTTAAGTTGGTCTAAAGGTTTTAATATTTTACAGTCCATGATCATTTTGCTTACTGAGGTATGGATGTGCATGTGTTATGGGAAAACCTGCTAATTTAGTTTCCCACACTGTGAAATGCTCAGAGGCATATGAGTTCACAGTAGATCAAACATCATTAATGATCTGAAAGTTTTCAGAACACTGGTTACAAAGTAACTTTTTATGCTTTGTGTAATCCTAATTCACCATTAAAAGTTGCTATATATTAATGCATTGTTCCCCCATCTGTCTATATTCTCAAGAAGAACTTTTAATAAAAAGACAAAATTTAAATCTTAAACTGAAAATTGTATTTCAAAAGATATATATATATATATATTTTTTTTTATAAAGATTTTATTTATTTATTTGACAGAGAAAGACACAGCGAGAGAGGGAACACAAACGGGGAGTGGGAGAGGGAGAAGCAGACTCCCCGCCGAGCAGGGAGCCCGATGCGGGACTCGATCCCGGGACTCCAGGATCATGACCTGAGCCGAAGGCAGTCGCCCAACCACCTGAGCCACCCAGGCGCCCTATATATATATATTTTTTAAAGATTTTATTTATTTGACAGAGAGACACAGCGAGAGAGGGAACACAAGCAGGGGGAGCGGGAGAGGGAAAAGCAGGCCTCCTGCTGAGCAGGGAACCCTATGCGGGGCTCGATCCCAGGACCCTGAGATCATGACCCAAGCCGAAGGCAGTCGTTTAACCGACTGAGCCACCCAGGCGCCCCTCAAAAGGTATTTTAAAGTTTAATCTTCAGGGAAGTTATCTTATCAGACATGGTCTGCCAAATCAGTATAAGGTTTGCAAATGAGATTTATGATCTTTTAAAAAGATCACACTAAAAAACTCATGATGATTAGTTTTCAATGGTGAAATGAGATGAAAGGATCTTTTTATATAAATGAAAACACAATTCTTTACCTTTGTTGGGAAGTCCTGAACTCTTCTTTTCAAACAGTTTTTGTTCTGTTACTTTTTTCACTAAAAAACAAACAAACAAAAACCCCCAAACCAAAACAAAACAACTCATGTTAAGAATTAGCATGGAATATGAATAATTTCTCATCCTGGGATAACTTCATAAGAAAAAAATAATTTGAAGTAATACATACAGGTATCAAGTACAAACTGCAATATCTTATTATATCTTATTTAAAGAATGAGCACCATATTTTTAAGAAGCTTGATTATCAGTTTGCAAGGCATATTCTTTTCCTTCGTATTCAACAAGAATCCCTGAAGTAACATATCCTGGTAAAAGATATATGGCTTCTTATTCTCTAAATAATACTTCCATTACATGTCCAGTAGTGCCATATATAAAAAAAACTCTATCAGATTTAAATTTGGGAAAAATTATTAGGTTTATCTCTAAAACTGAAAACATTAGAATATATATTTCATTTACAAATAAGGAATGGAGAGATGCCATTGAAAACTCATGAATTTTTCTTACTTAGTTCTTTTGTTTTCTGCATTTCTCTTGGTAAGAAACATGATGCACGGGAGATACCAAGGAGATTTTCAAGCTCTCTACTGCCCTCCAAAGCCTAAAAGAAAGACATCTTAAATGAGTTAAGTTCTCTACAAATATAATATTACTGACAAGTCTAGTGAAAATACAGTTTACTGTTCTTTTCATCTGAAAAAAACTCTGTGGTAGGAAATTTAACTTTTTCTGGCAGGTCAACTACTCCAAGTTTTAAAATGTGAGAAAGTCAGATATTACTAAAATATTATGGTTAATTCATGTTCATGTAAGAAAAGGAATTCCCATGAAAAGTAAATTAGACATATTCCCTGCAAATTCTTTTCTGGATTTGTTTCTCCATGCTGGGGCTTCTTTCCTATTTTCCTTTTTCAAATGGAGTGGTAGACATATGAAAAATTATATGCCGAAAGGAAAAAAAAAAGCTAACCTGTATACTGCTTAAGTTTTGCATTATTTCTGTGATTTCTTCTGATGATTTCTCCACTGTAGATAGCAACACCATGAATCTATAAATGAAAAAAAAATTAGCACGATCAAGCATTTAAACACATTAAATCATTTTCACACCTTTAATTTTTTTCTTTTTTTAAGATTTTATTTATTTTTTGACAGAGAGAGACAGTGAGAGAGAGAACACAAGCAGGGGGAGTGGGAGAGGGAGAAGCAGGCTTCCCGCCAAGCAGGGAGCCAATATGGGGCTCGATCCCAGGACCCTGGGATCATGACCTGAGCCGAAGGCAGTCGCTTAACAACTCAGCCACCCAGGTGCCCCAACACCTTTAATTTTTTTTTAAAAGATCTTAGATTCAGTTTTCTAATCCTTTTCTTTACAAAGTGGTAAAAGATGTAAATGCTCCTCCTTCATTATTTCATCCCTTTACAAACACAATATATATTCTCAATCATCCTGCATTTGGGATTTTTGCTTTCTTTCACTCCCACTGAACAGGGGGTGAAGATGTGAAGATATAGTTAGTTGGCTTGCTCCTTTCTCCACAGTACCACTTTGAGAACAATAATATACCGTTCTCCTTATTTACCTTGATCTAAGTCTATGAGTCAGTGTTACCAGTAATTTTTTTTAATAAAAAATAAGTTTTATGGCTTAATAAATTTCAGTGTGAAAAAGATTACAAAGGCATTAAGTTTGAAAACAAAGAAAACTTCATTTGTAATCCTATCTCCTGAACATATCTCTAGTTAACATGCTAGCATACAGGAAAAATTTTCTTAGTTTTTTTTGAAACAATTTCTATAACTTTATATCATACTTTCCTTAATATAATATTACATATATATTTTTTTTGCCACATCACCCAAAGGTTTATAATTTTCAAGGCTGCACAATATTATACCTAGTAAGCATACCAAAGATGACTTAACCATCCCTTATTGCTGTAGTTTTAGTGTTTTTTCCAATTTTATGATCTCATAGCTGTATATAATCTACATCAGTGCAGTCTAATAGAAATAAAATGTAAGCCACATATGTAATTTAAAATTTTCTAGTAGCCACATTAAAAGTAAAAAGAAACAAGTGAACTTAATTTTAATAATATATTTTCTTTAACCAATATATCCAAAGTATTATCATTTCAACATGTAATCAATAAAAATTATTGAGATAGTTTATGCTTTTTTTCAAAATCCAGTGTGTACTTTACACTCATAGCACATCTCATTTCAGACTAGTCACATTTCAAATGCTCATTAGCCACGTGTGGCTGCCTAGTGACTACTGTTTCAGAGACCACAAATCTATATTATTGATTTTATGAAAGAAACTAGAAATTTTATTTAAATGCTTTTCAAAAATCACATCAGTGTTATCCATTAACATTTCTGTGCTATTAAAAATAAGATTAATATGACACGTTAAATTTTCATACACAATGAATATGTAGAGTATGTTTCATCCACGTAAAATATATGAGTATGCAAGCAAGGAGTGGAGAAACAGCATTTATGCAAAAACTAAAACTTATGTGAGGAAAATGGAATTGCAGGTGATCTTTTCCTCTTTAAAAATTTTCCCTTATTATCATGCATTTCCAATGAAAAGTCACCTGTCAGAGGCCTTACTTGCTTACCACCTGAACCTCAGTTTGAAAGAGAGTGACATAAAGGAATTCCAGCTCCTTCCATTGAGCTCCAAAAGTCTCAAGGAGCAAGTGGGCTTAAGTGACTCCCACCCAGGGCTGGGAACCTCCAGCTTCCCCTACATTATACCAACACTACTCACTCCCTCAGGGGGGCAAAGCTGAGGCAAATGAGCTATTTCACCATGAGAAGCAATCCTAAGGGCTCTTTACCTCGCATTCTTTTCCTGGGAGGACTGAAGTGGCAGAGCCTCTCTACACTACCTTACCTACCATACCTTAAGGAACTGATGATATTCCGTGTTGACCCTTACGGAATTATGTGGGAAGGATGGGACCTGCAGGGTTGCCATCTTGAATGACTCCAAGGGGCTCTGTTCAGATAGATTAAGATGGGAATGGTGCCCCCAGGAGTTGTGCATGTAGCATCCCCAACAGACCTGTTAATAATTCTGTTTCTCAAGTTAAAATAGTTATTGAGGGGCTGAGCTAGGCAAACTGTTTTCGACAAACTTGGAGAGCTGTAATGGCCTGAACATCAAATAACTGGGGAAATTGTTTTCAAAATATCCTTCCCATGCTTGAGCTGCTTTTGCAGGGAAACTTGTCTTCACTGCATGACCAGTAGACTAGTGGACAGTCCATCATTCTTCTCATTTTTTAAAATTTTAATTTAATTTTTAAGTAAACTCTACGCCTAACATGGGGCTCAAACTCAGGATCCTGAGCTCAAGAGTCAAATTCTCCACTGACTGAGCCAGCCAGCCAGCCCATTTTTATTTTAATCTCCTCTCCTCTCCTCCTCCTTTTACTTCTTCCTAGATGAAATCAACTCCTCCCATCTTGATAGCAACCAGTTTCATGGAACAGGTACACACACACACACATTTCAAATCATCACATTATAGACTTTAAATATATACAACTTTATTTGCCAATTACACTTCAATAAAGCTGGGGATAATTACATAAAGAAAAAAAGACCCTTAACCTTCTGCCACACATGTCCTTCTAATGTGTAATCCTGGATTTCCTATTTGTATTCTTCACTCTCTGGCCTAAGCTGTGAGTGCTACGGAAATCTTATAGCAGTATTGATGGTGAATATTACAAGTATATGATTTCCTGGGCCCCTGATGCTGCTTAACTCTTTTACTTAATTTAATGAATATTCTTTTTCTTTTTTTTTGCAAATCATTGCTCAAAATAATGGTCTAAACCCAATCTCTGTTCCTCCATACTGAAATTAAACTCTTATATTCAGATTTCTGCCTTACTACTCTACTGGTACTATATTCTCAAAGGCCACAAATGAACTCTTATTTAATTCCATTACTAAAAACTTATATCAAAGTTACTACCTGTAAGAGACTGTATTTATATATAATCTCAAGAAACCTGGAAGTTACATGTACATCACAGGGACAAAATCCTGAGGTTTTTCTTTATCCTCTTAATATTATGTCTTACAGAGAAAAAGGTATATAGGTCACAGAACCTCTACTTAATCTAATTGTTTATCTAAACTGATTATTTTGGTAGCTGGATTGTAACAATGAAATATGTTGCTAAGTTTTTTTTTGAACTCTTTCTAAAGTCAAAGCACGGTAGTTGTTACTTTACAAGCTATATCTTAATCTTTAAAATAATTCTCTGTGATAAACATTATCTCCATTTTATAGATACGGAAAATGAAACACAAATTATTTAATTATTCAGGGTTACACAATAAGGAACACAGTCATTGTGCATTCTTTGGGATTTTCTATATATAACATTGTGTTGTCTGAAAATAGAGACAGTTTTAGGGGCGCCTGGGTGGCTCAGTTGTTAAGCGTCTGCCTTCGGCTCAGGTCATGATCCCAGGGTCCTGGGATTGAGCCCCACATCAGGCTCCTGGCTAGGCCGGGAGCCTGCTTCTCCCTCTCCCGCTCCCCCCACTTGTGTTCCCTCTTCTCTCTCTGTGTCACATAAATAAATAAAATCTTTAAAAAAAAGAGATAGTTTTATTTCTTCTTTTCCAAATGGATGCCTTTTGTTTTCTTTCTTCTTCCCTTCCTTCCCTCCTCCTGCCTAATTGCTCTGATTAGAATTTCCTGTAAAATGTTGAATACTAGTGGTGAAAACGGGCATGCCTATCTTGTTATTGATCTTTGGGGAAGGCTTTCATTCTTCCATGTCAAAAATTTTGAACAGTTGAAAAATAAGTCTCTTGTAAACACTGGTTTCTCTTTTAGTCTTTACTTACCTACAGAATATAGGCATGACTTTATTTTCATTTTAAGTTTTTGATAAGCATGTTCAACTAACTCACTCCTAAAGACCGGGTGATTTAAGCAGAAAAATGAACCATAAATCTGATTCTTGTTGCATAACTGAATGCTTAAAACATAATAAAGAGTAACTCAGACTTAGAATTCTTTTTTCCCCCCAGATTTAGAATTCTGGACAGTGGCTACCTGTCACAATTAATTGTATTCATAACAAACAAACAAATAAAAAACCCAGTTCTAGCATAATTCTTTACAATTAGAAAGATTTTATTTGGATTAGTATAGAAATTTTTTAAAAATCTAAAAAAAAAAACTGCTTTTCTATCTATAAGAGAATAAGCCAGTGGTTAAAAATAAGCTTTATACAACAGCAGGGACTTTTGTGGTGATGGGAATGTCCTATATTTTGATGGTGGTGAACGTACACATGTGATAAAGTTACATGGAACTAAAAACATATATATACAGACACCAGTGAGTACATGTAAAACTTAAGAAATCTGAATAAAAATCAGTGGACGGTGGCAATGTCAATTTTCTGGTTGTGATACTGTCCTACAGTTTTGCAAGATGTTATCGTGTCAGTAAAGTGAGAAACGGGTACACATGATCTCTCTGTTTTACTTCTCACAACAGCATGTGAATCTACAATCTGAAAATAAAAGGTTTAATGGAAGTAAACCTGCAGAAAGATAGTCACCAATACTGTATTTTCATAGCAGTGACAATAGCCAGCAGCAAATTGCCAAGAGGAAGAAAAGCCAATGGCAGTGAATTATATATTTTCCTTTCAGAGTATAAAGGATATGGAAGTTCACATAAAATATTAATGTGTAGGTGTTTGTTTATAAATGAGCTCTATTGACATGTCACTAACTGCTTGTTTTCTGGGGAAAAAAATTTTAAACCTAGAATGTGGAACTATATTTTCCTTTTGGAAGAATTCTTATATTTAAAACTTACCAAATTGATTTAATAACAGGATGTCATTTTAGGACATATACATAATTGAAAAACAAAAAGTGTAAAAGTATACATTGTATGCCACCTTTGTATAAAAAGAGAAATCAGAAAAAAGAAATGAAACAACTTGATTTTATAAAAATAAACATAAGAAAGGGAAACCAGAAATTAATTAATTTGGTTACCTACAGGGAGTAGATAGAATGGGGAGGGAGTGACACTTCTCTGAATATACTTTTTTTAAAGTTTTGGCTTTTGGAATCATATTAATGTTTTACATCGTTAAAAAATTAAATCAAAAAGGATGAGAGAAAAAAGTTTAAATTGAAAAAAAACAGAAACAAGAGAACCTAACTACTTCAAATGAATAACTAATTCTTCAAACAAAGAACTAGTCCAAGTAATGTGGAGAAAAAAGAACCCTCTTACACTCTTGGTGGGAATACAAACTGGGGCAGCCACTGTAGAAAACAGTATGGAGGTTCCTCAGAAAGTTAAAAATAGAACTACCCTACTATCCAGTAATCGCACCACTGGATATTTAACCCCAAAATACAAAAACACTAATTCAAAGGGATACATGCACCTCTGTTTATGGCAGCACTATTTACAATAGCCAAATTATGGAAGCAGCCCAAGTGTCCATCAGTTGATGAATTGAGTAAAGAAGAGGTGGTATATACATACAATGGAATATTATTCAGCCATAAAAAAGAATGAAATCTTGCCATTTGCAACAACATGGATGGAACTAGGTAGGGAGTATAATGCTAATAAGCAATAGAAGTCAGAGAAAGTTAAATACTATATGATTTCACTCATATGGAATTTAATAAATAAAACAAACAAGCAAAGAAGAAAAAAGAGAGACAAACCAAGAAGCAGATTTAAAAAATTTTTTTTAAAAATATTTTTAAAAATTTTATTTGTCAGAGAGAGAGAGTGAGCAAGCACAAGCAGGGGGAGCGGCAGGCAGAGGGAGAAGCAGGCTCCCCGCTGAGCAGGGAGCCCAGTGTGGGGCTCAATCCCAGAACCCTGGGATCATGACCTGAGCTGAAGGCAGATGCTTAACTGACTGAACCACCCAAGTGTCCCCAAGAACAGATTTTTAACTATAGAAAACAAACTGATGGTTCCCAGAGGGGAGCTTTGTGGAGGGGGGGATGGGTGAAATAGGTGATGGAGATTAAAGTGTACAATTATCATGATGAATACTGAGTAATGTTTAGAATTGTTGAATCACTATATTGTACACCTGAAATTAATATAGCACTGTTAACTATACTGGAATTAAAATAGAAAACATTAACAAAAGAGAACTAATCCAAGTAGTTTTGAACATAGTAATTTGATTATATACTGTCAAATTAAAGACAAAAAAGATTTGCAAACAAAACTTGAATGCTTTGCAAGCTTGTTTTTAATAGAGCTATGAGTGCAGGAATTCTCAAACTATTTTGTGTTCATGGTAAGATTAAGCAAATGTGAAAATATACTGCTGCTATGAGGAGCCAAAGATGTAGTATCTCTGAGAAGGGGTGCAAATACGGAAAGGGTGAAGCAAGGAAAAACCCTTTAACACTTTGAACTCATGAATTTTAAAAAGGCTGACTAATAGAAGGAATGATGGAGTTAGAAAATCACCACTGTATAACCAACTTAGTAGTATTTGACTTAGTAGGGTAGACTATCTTCCCACTGTAGGTGGGCATCATTTAATTCACTGAGGGGCTGAATAGAACAAAAGTGGAGGCAAGGAGGATTGGTTCCCTGCCTGCCTGTTTATTTTTTTAAATTTATTTTTATTTTTAAATTTCTTTTATTTATTTCTTTTATTTATTTGACAGAGAGATAGTACAAGTAGGCAGAGCGGCAGGCAGAGGGAAAGGGAGAAGCAGGCTCTCTGCTGAGCAGGAAGCCCGATGCGGGGCTCAATCCCAGGACCCTGGGATCATGACCTGAGCCGAAGGCAGCCGCTTAACCGACTGAGCCACACAGGCGCCCCTTAAATTTCTTTTATTTTTTAGAGAGAGCAAGAGAGCGAGCATGGAGGGGAGGGGCTGGGGGAGAGGGAGAGAGAGAATCTCAAACAGGCTCCATGGGCAGCATGGGGCTTGATCTCATGACCCTGGGAATATGACCTGAGCTGAAATGAAGAGTCAGACCCTAAACCCACTGAGCCACCCAGGCGACTCATCCTGCTTGCCTGTTTGAATTGGGACATTGCTCTTCTGCTCTTGAACTTGGATTTACACCATCAGCTCCCCTGGTTGTCAGGCCTTTGGACTTGAACTTGAATTACACCACTGGCTTTCTTGAGTCTCAAGCTTGTGGATGGTAGATAGCGGGACTTAGCCTCTCTAATTGCATGAGCCAATTCTTCATAATCAATCTATCTCTATATATGCAAGTATATACATATAACTCATTATCAATACATTTTAATTATTTTTTTAAAAGATTTATTTATTTTAGAGACAGGGAGTGTGTGTGTGCATGAAAGTGGGGGGAGGGGCAGAGGGAGAGGGAGAGAGAGAATCTCCAGTAGACTTCCTGCTGAGCATGGAGCCCAATGGGCTTTATCCCAGAACCCTGAGATCATGACCTGAGCTGAAATCAAGAGTTGGATGCTTAACCAACTGAGCTACCCAGGTGCCCCAATACATTTTAATTATTAATAACAATATCAATGTCATTTTATTATCATTAAGTGTTATATTTTATTAATACTATATTATTATTATATTATCACATATATATGTATCTGCAATTGGTTCTGTTTCTCTGGACAACCCTAACCTATACAATTGCCAAAATGAAATATAAAATGCTATGATCGGGGCACCTGGGTGGCTTAGTCGTTAAGCGTCTGCCTTCGGCTAAGGTCATGATCCCAGGATCCTGGGATCAAGCCCCACATCGGGCTCTCTGCTCGGCGGGAAGCCTGCTTCTCCCTCTCCCACTCCCCCTCCTTGTGTTCCTGCTCTCGCTCTCTCTCTCTCTGTCAAATAAATAAAATCTTTAATAAAAAAATGCTATGATCATTTAAAACTGATGTACAAATGTGAAATGTTCAATTTAATTTCAGATTTTCAAAAACCAAGTCTTTAGAATGGCTTTACAAGCTAATAAAAGAAATCTAACAAATGGAACAAATGAAGAACCCATTACTAAAGCTAATAAAACGGCTTTATTGACTAGGATTGAGTAATTTTATAATGAGTGGAAAAAAACAATCAGCAAGCCATAATTTTTATCTATTGTAAAATATCTTGGCTTGTCCTTAAGTTCACTAATTCTAGTATCAAGTCATGGAGTGATATAGATAAATAATAGGGATCTTTAGAAATAAACATTGAGAGAAATTAAGTAAATATAGGCAAATTCCTAAGTGAACCATAACAAAGGTTCTTGTTCCCTTGCTACTTTAAAGCTCACTGCTACGAGAGCTGTTGTTAAAAATCTGGAGCTGTAAGAAAACTGATGGGTTCAGAAGAAAAAGGATGGGAAGAAACTATAAAAAGTCAGAATAGCTTAAGTGGAGCTGATTTGGGGGAAAGCAAGGGTAAGTTTGGCTTGCTTACATGGTATCACTGTTGTCCAAAAACACTTCCTCCTTCACTGCCCACTTTTATCCCTAAGTTTGTTATACTTCAAATAATTATATCAGAAATTCATTTGGTTTAGCAGGTATCTACTTTCGTTTTTTTTAATTTTTAAAATTTAAATTCAATTAATTAACATACGGTATATTATTAGTTTCAGAGATAGAGTTCAGTGATTCATCAGTCTTATTTAACACCCAGTCTTATTTAACACCTGGGTGTTACCTGCTTTCAACTACAAGATTATACATTTTTCAAAAACTGTTACTTGCCACTTGCTCTCACTGTATGTCCTTTGGTACAATTTATTTTTGTGTGTATATATTGCCAATTTTAAAATACATTAAATAAGTTAAACAAAAAGAGAATGCTTTCCCTTTTTTGGGAAAGATTTTATTTATTTATTTTAGAGAGAGAGAGAGAGCATGAGTGGGAGGAGAAGCAGAGGAGGTGGGAGAGCAGACTCCATGCGGAACAGAGCCTGACGCAGGGCTCAGTCTCACAACCCCGAGATCATGACCTAAGCTGAAACCAGGAGTTGGACACTTAACCAACTGAGCCACCCAGGAACCCCAAGAATGCTTTCCTCTTAATATCTAGTTGAGACTGGTTTCACTGAGGAAATGGGAACTTTGCTTAGGGGAAGGAAGGAGTAGTAATTTACAACGAAAATATTTGTGGGACAGGGCACATGAAAATATTTGGAGCTGGGGGAGCGTGGCTAGGAAAAGCATCTAGTAAAAGCAGATAAAGGGGGTATGCTGATAGATGTAGGAGATGCCAAACAAAGAAATTTCTCTGTGAAACTCTTCCCTTTGTCCCTGTTGTACTAAATGGCATTCAATTTTTGTATATTTTAATCTAGACTAGTACTGATGAAGACTATAGTTCAGCTACGTTATGAAAAAAATAGACTTCTGGGGTTATAACCACAAGTTACAACACTATTCGTATGGAAAATGCATTCTGAATTCCACTCAAATGATTTAAAAAAACATTTTGAAACATAATTTATAACCTATTTCTAAGTTTGGAAAGGTATATTAACTTACAACATAAGACCATAAGCTCCCAATGGGTAGAAATTTCATTTTCTTCATCTTTACCCACCCATCATATTGTGTGGCACACAGACGATATAGCTGAAAGGGTAAATGAGCTGAACATATGAACTACTTTGAAAATTTAACCCCCTGTTCTGGTTAATTCAGTGTTCCAGCCTTGGTGGATAGACATAACTATTCTTTCCAGGATATATATGGGAAGTAGATTTTTGTAGATAATATCTTCATTCAAGGCAGCATTGGCTGGCCAACAGGAAAATGGTTGGGTGCTGGCATATAAAAGCCTCCTGGGTTCCTCTGGATCTCTTACTCTGCTGGCTTCACTGTGTTCCTAGCTCTTGAACCAGCTATTTGTTAGGCATTATGTTCCCAGATAACGGATTGTTTTTCCATCCATATAAAATCTGAAAAGGGCATTTTCCTCAGTTTTATCTTAAGCTGGTCTCTTTTTTATGGGCTGGGAAACTGCACTCAATGAGTATTAAAATTAAGATATCACGGGGCGCTTGAGTGGCTCAGTCAGTTGAGTGTCCGACTCTTGGTTTTCTCTCATGTCATGATCTCAGGGTCCTGAGATCAAGCCCTGCATGGGACTCTGCACTCAGTGGGGGGTTTGCTTGAGATTCTCTCTTTCCCTCTCCCTCTCCCCTCACCCCACTTGCACTCTCTCTTTCTCTCAAATAAAAAAAATTTTTAAAAATTAAGATATTACATATCATGATTACATGAACACTGCAAAACCCATCACAAAATATTTTACTTCTTTAAAAAAGAATACTTCAACTCAGGTATAAACTATTTTTTAATTTTTGCAAATAGATTATTTCTCTTAAATTATTACTTTAAGAAATATGATTCTTTTCTTTTAAGACACATGTGTTTATTATTTCAAAAACAACAAACTTACTCATCATTGTCTTTTGTTGTAGATTCCTTCCTTTCGGTTAAACTGAGGTGCCTCAATTTTTTCCTTTTTCCTATATACAAGCAGTAAAAAGAAGAACTTAAAGTTAAGGGGAAAATTGTCAAATTTTAAATAGAATTTAGATCACCAAAGTTTAAATAGAAAATAAAAAGGTAGACTAATGAAAGGGAAGTAGGAAAAGAAAAAGTATCCTAGAATTTGCTATGGAAAAAAAAAATCACTATTACGAATAACTTTTCAATAGCTATTTTTTTAAATTTCCCAATATCCCAGTTTTTTACTCATGATGACTTTATATAGAAAAAAATAATCTTTACTAGATAAAGGATACTTTCATCAAATATTTTAATAAACAATATTATCTTAAAGTTTCCAGTTTGTATTATTTCACCCCTATTTTTTGCCTCAAAGTTAACAACAGGTTGGTGATACTTATATCTACAAAATAGTGAGTTTCTAGTGATGTCACAGTAAAATAAATTTGATAAATGTGCTTGACTTTAAATACATATTGAAAAAATGCATAATGATTTAGTAAACTCTTGGAAAGATCCTGTGTGTGGGGTTGAAAGGTAAATTTGATTTTATAGCTCTAGTAGAATATGTTTGCATTTATTAGTGGTCAAATAGATAATTGTTTTATGAGCTCTCCATTTAGTTGTTGGTTCTACTGTACCTCATAGTACAGTACACCATATACTTTAAACATATCTGATGTATAATAAGTATTTGAGGACATATTAGCAAAAAAAATTCTTAATGTCTTACATACAGTGGCCTTCAATAAATGTTTATTGAATGAATAAGCAAGCAAATGAATAAATAATCCAAACTTTTTACTACAAATGAAAAAAGTCCAGAGAAATCATTTTTTTAAATGTAAAATTGGTAACAACTTCCTTACACTATGTATTCTTATGTTGTTGCATTTGTTCAACAACTGGCACAGGAACTATTATTTAACTCAATGTCCTTATTCTTTACAAAGGAAAAACAAGTGAAATACATTTTATTATTTAATTTAACCCAACATACTCAAAATACTCTAATTTTAACATATGATAATATAAAATGATTAGTGGGATCATTCATATTCTCTTTTTCACACTGTGTTTGATATCTGGTGTATATTTTACACTTATAGCACATCTCAGTTCAGATGAGCCACAGTCCAAATGCTCCGTATCTACATGTATTGGAAAGTATAGCTCTATGTAATACTGCAGGAGGATCTGATACTTCCAGATGAAACCGAGTACACAAACAACACGAAGGCAATTTCTTTAAATTTTCAAATATAATTTATTAACATAACTGTCTGGAACAGACTTTCCAATGCTGGTTTATACTTTTTTCTTCACTTAATTTTTATTCCATTACTCTTATTTGATCCTATTACTAGGGGAAAAGTTTATTTAAAGTATATTTTCTATTCTCTGATATTTATAATTTCACTGAGTAAATTGGTTCAGAAACTAACAATAATTTCCCTCATTGTTACTTTGGATCTTATGGCTTCTCTCAGAAAAAAAAAACAAAACCGTATCATAACTAAATTATCTCAAAATAGTCTTTAATTCTAAAAAGAGAAAAACCTGTGATTTAGAGATCTTGCTAAAGTACTAGTTATCTCTTTATATTAACTTTTCATTATTTGCCTTGACTCTATCCTTAAATTCCAAATAGTAAGAGTTTAACAAAGGATTAAAGGGAAAAACAGTAAATTTTTTTTAAAAGATTTTATTTTTATTTGACAGAGAGAGAGAGAGCACAAGTAGGGGGAGCAGCAGAGGGAGAGGGAGAAGCAGGCCCCCCGCTGAGCAGGGAACCCGATGCGGGGCTTGATCCCAGGACCCTGAGATCATGACCTGAGCCGAAGGCAGTCGTTTAGCCGACTGAGCCACCCAGGCGCCCCAAAAGTAACAATATTTTATTTATGATTTTAGAGAACTCTGAGGAAAAAGTCTATTAAAATCCATCTCTCTTAAAAAAATCAAGCTGGATATGAAATCCCACGATACACATTAAACCTTATTTTTAGAAAATCTTTGCCTAAAGGTTAATATTAATTTCCTGAATTTTGTGCTATGCTGTCTGCATTCAATAAAGCTCCACAATTAAACATTAAAATTACTCTGTTCCTTTAACTTGTAATTAGTTTTCACATTTTAGCACCATCAGTCAATAAAGTTAAGTGAGAAATAGTAAAAGAATGCTTTATTTGAATTTTCACCAGGTGTTCAATGCCTGCTGAAACATTCTTATTATTGTAAGGGGATTAGGTATCTTATTCTATAAAATGTAATCAATAGCATTAATCTCAATCTCCTCATAGAAGGACTTACATTTCTAATATACTTTCCAATTGTTAAATAGGAGGAGTTTTAATATCTCTAAAAATAACACTTGGATCAGTTAACAGAGACTGTTCAGACTCTAATATATCATTAAGAGTATTCCAGTTATTGGGGTGCCTTGGTGGCTCAGTCGGTTAAGCATCCGACTCTTGATTTTGGTTCACGTCATGAATTCAGAGTTGTGAGATCAAGCCCTGCATTGGGCTCTGTGGCCTGGGATTCTCTCACTCCCTCTCCCTCTGCCCCTCCACCCCTCTAAAAAAAAGAAGTAAAAAGAAAGAGTATTCCAGTTACTTAATAATTGCTTCCTGGGCGCCAAGGGTGGTTCTGTCGGTTAAGCGTCTCCCTTTGACTCAGGTCATGATCCTGGGATCCTGGGATCGAGCCCCGCATTGGGCTCCACCTGCTCTGTGGGGAGCCTGACTCTCCCTCTGCCTGCCACTCTCCCTGCTTGTGCTCTCTCTCTGTCAAATAAATAAATAAAATCTTAAAAAAAAAATTGCTTCCTTGATTTCATTTCATTCTATTAGCAATTAACATACAGTAAACAGCTGTAGATTCTATATGGACTTTTTCTTCCTAGGTTATATATAACAAACAGTTGTGTATGTGATTCCCTTTAAAGGCAGTTTCACAGAACACTGGTGAAAAATGTACCATCACTGAATCTGGGATACATTCAAAATTGTATTTTGGACTTTCTGGTAAGGCTCAGGGAGCCCCTTCTCTAACTAATGAAGATAACTTTCAACAGATCATGATGTTTAGAAGTACAATCAATGATGTTAATGATAACGGCTAACACTTAAATAGTATTTTTAGGGCCATGCACTGTTTTAAATGTTACATATATAAACTAATCTGCAAAACTGCATTGGTCACTCTTATTCCCATTTTACAGATGAGGAAACAGAGGCACAGAATGGCCACATAACTTATCCAAGGCCCTAAAGCTAGTAAGTGCCAGAGTCAGGATCCGAGTCTGACGCCCAAACTTCTGTGCCACTCACGCACCCCGAAATCATGTTATTCTTTTAATTAACCAAATTATTATTATTAAACAAGAGTGGAGAGTGAAGAACCTCTTTAGAGGATCAATTCATGAAAAAATAACAATGTTAATGGTTCCTTTTTTAAAATTCAAAATACCTTTATTGAGTCCCATGGAAGAAATTTAATATTCTTAAAATTTTACCTATATTATTGAATAGAAAGGTATCAATGAGAAATTGGAATTGCTTTTTAGCTACTAAAACATTAATATTTGAGAAGCAGAAAGGTACATTTTAAAATCTTTCATCCAAATTAGATTGTGGACCACATTAAGAAGCATTTGGCTCATATATCTCAAACTGCTCATCATATATTTAAGCTGATAGTAATTTATCAGCTCCTTTGAAATACATATTGTCTGTTCCTTCTCCCACTTAAAAAGAAATCAGTCTTGACAGAGGTCTACCATTTGATTAGTCTTTTCAAAGAACCTGCTTTTTTTTTTTAATCATTGCCTTGTTTTCTATTTAATACTTTATTTCTATTTAATACTTTATATCTTTTACTATTTCCTTTCTTGTATTTTTTGGGGTTCGTTCTTTTTCCATCCTTCTGAGTTGAATGCTTGGCTTATTAGTTTTCAATCATTCTTCCTTTCTAAATATATGCATTTAAAAGTATAAAATTTCCACTGAGAACTGTTTTAGTATAAAGCAGTATTTAGGTGTAAAGTTTTCCTGTAAGTTTTTTGTTATTATCATTCAATTCTAAATATTTTATACTTTCCATTATGATTTTTCTGAACAATGAATTATTTAGAAGGTTCTAGGTTTCCAAACACGTGGGCTAAAATTTTTAGAGGGCTGCCTTTTTATTATTGATTCCTAACTGCACAAAATTTTGGTTAGCGACTGTGACAGCAATTTTAGTATGTTGAGACTTCTTTGTGACTCCAAACTGGTTATATTCTTTGTAAAAGTTCTAGGTCATGCTTTATCATGTGTTGGGTATTATACTTGTTTGACCACAGCTCATTAGATCACACTTGCTAGCTATGTTCAAACTGTTTATATCCTTCCTAAGTTTTTATCTATTTCATCAGTTTCTGAAAGAGGTACTTTAAAATTTACTATAATTAGGGATTCGTGAGTCTCTCCTTGTAATCCTGTCCTATTTCATTATGTTTTGTTTTTGTTTTAGATGCACATAGTTTCAGAAATCTTTTTCTAGTAATGACTCTTTCCTTCTGTCACTATGTATAGATTCCTTTATCTTCAATAGGTTTTTTTGCCTTAAAGTCCATTTTGGTCTATATTAATATACTTATACCAGCTATTAATTTTTTTAAAGTTAATATTTGCTTTGTTTTTTATTAATACTAATGATATTAATAAAAACAGCTAAAATATGTATTGAAAACTTACTATATGCCAGGCAATGCTCTGAGTGCTTTTTGTATATTACTTTATTTAATTCTCACAACAATCCTGAGGTAGATATTATTATTTTCCCCATTTTTACATGCAAACAAAAAAACACAATTATAAAGCCAGTTAACAGATATTCTTCTGCTCCCTAAAAATTATAGGAATCTTAAAACACTTTAGCTTCTTCCTGCTCCCTCATCAGTATTCCGTGCTATTATAGTCTATTATTTGTTTTTAACCCTCTCAAATTGTTTGTCTTTTGCTTTATAGTGAGCAGAATTTGTAGTCACATTTTTGTAATTAGATTTATAATAAATTTACCAACATGTTTGCTAATTTATTTTTCACCATTGCTCTTTGCATTCCATTCCTTTACCTGAGGCTGTTTACTTCTCCAAGTACATTTTTTAGTAGCCCCTTCAGGGAGTCTCTGTGAATGGTAAATTCTCTCAGACTTTGTCTGAAAAAAAATCTTTATTTCATCTTCATTTCCTGAATAAAAAAATTCAGCTGTGATTTTTATTTGGTATTATTCCACTTCCTGCTGGAGTCTGTTGATATAGATGAAAAGTCTACTATCAGTCTGTCATTCCCTTGTGGGTTATATGTCTTTTTCTCTGGTGGCCTTTAAATTTTTCTCTTTGTCTTTGACAGTTTGCAGTTTTACCATGATATGACTAGGTGTGGATTTGTTTTCATTCATCCTGCTCGGACTAAGCATGCTATTCCAACCTGGAAATTCTCATCTTTCCTTAACTGTGAAATTGAAGTTATGAAAAATTGATAGTCCTTTTATCTTAGAATACTGCCTCAGCCCATTCTCCTTATTTCCTCCTTGTGGACCTCCTATTTGATGTATGTTGGAGCTTCTTATTCTATTCATCATTTCTCTTTACCATTTTATCATATTCTCCATTTCTTTATCTCTGTGTTTTTACATTGCTGCAGTCTGGGTGATTTCTACAGATCTATTGTCTAATTCACAAATACTCTCTTTGACTATGCAAATTTGTTGTTTATCCTTCTACTCTAATTATTAAATAATAAGTCTGATGCATCCTTCCTCTTTACTGAAAAGCATAATAGTTTGGAGAAATTTGCTAAGGGGTAGGGGAGGGCAGCAATACAATGATAACACACACAAAAACGTATATAACAATGAGAAATATATATGATGATAAGTAAATAAATATATATCTCTCAAAAGTACAAACTGGAATCATTCACCCTGTTTTTGGCCCACATGTCGAGTCTAAGTAGAGGGAAGACTTAGAAACAGATTTTTCTTTCTAAGTACAAATGTATTTAAATTTAATAATAAATCATCTGTTCACATAGTACACAGTTCAAATGTATATAGAAAGTACATATAAATACCTAGAGGAAGAGTATAACAGAAGGAATACAGGCTGAGAGACCTGAAAGTGCAATGACCTTGTGGCAGGAAGGGGTTTAACATGATTGATGAGTAGCAAGAAAGTAAGAGTGGTTATAGTGTAAACGTGGGAAGGGTAGTAGAAAAGGAGATAGACGAGGTGGCCAGGTATTTGATGATGTATGGCCTTAAAAGTCATAAAGTTTTGAATTATATCCTAAGTGTGATGGGAAGTGAATTGCACTTAAAATGCCCTTGAAAATCCTATTTAAATAAAAGTGCTTATTTAAGTTGCATCTTATGTTTTGTACAATATTTAAAAACTGAGAATTGTTAATTCTAGTTATGAGATCATTTGGAACTTAAATTACTTCATAAGAGTCACGCTTTCTTATTTCTAAAGCATGTATAAGATGACATATTAGGACAAGCAATGTAATGATTAGAAATGACATAATGTGATATAAGATCCTAGAGAATTCTATGTTGAGACTTTTGTATGTGAGATACATATATCAAGAGTATATGAAACATATATATGTACAGTTTAATGAAACAATATAATCACTATATAAGTTAAAAAATAGAACATTACCAGCACCCCAGGAACGCTTGCTATATGACTTTTTAAAAAAGAGCTTACTTAGTACTATAATCTGTGATAATTATCCACTTAAATGTCAACCAGGATCATGTGACCCATCTTTTTATGGGCAAAAGGAATGTTCCCTTAAGTCCATATTTAATTTCAATATGGAAATTGAATACATATCCACTTAAAATCTATTCATATTTCAGTATAGAGATGTGCCATCTCTAAGGCACTAATTTTTAATTTTAAACAAAAGATATATTAAGTGTATTAAAAACAGAGCTTGAAGAAAATGTATACATCTTCATACATTTTTGTGAAAGCAAACCTAATAGTAATAGCTTTAAGATAAAAAGCATTTAATTAAAGTAAAATAAAAGTCATTCAAAAGTTTAAGATCTCATTATAGGTTTCATTACAACAAATTAGGTAAAATGAGATTTCTTTGTTTCTGTGTAGCTCCTAGTATATTCTTAGCACTCAATAAATGTTAAACAATAAAATATGAATTAGGCTAATCATAGCACATCTAAAATATATTTTATTAAATTTGAGCCTACTTAGAATTTTATATTATAGAAACCTGACATGTCACTGATTCATGACCTTTTGTAATATTAAAAAGTAAACCTATGAAATCTAGATTCATATATCTTTTAAATATTTTAGCAATACGAGAAAACAAGAAATACGCGTAGTCAAAATTAAACTAAATATTTTAAAATAAACAATTTCATATTAAAATTGGGTTATTCCCTAGTGGAAAACCCTACAAATTTTTTTGCAAATGCACTTAAGATAGTAAAGGAAAAGAAGGGAATGAAATATAATAAATAAAAGCAAGCTATATAAAGATAAACAAAATGTGGATAAAACTAAATGGACAACATGACTAAAAATAACATTTAGAAGTAGCTCTCTTAAACTGTATTGCAGCAGTACCTGAATTATATGCCTTTTAATTTATGCACATGATGGATAGCTTGTTAAGGGGTATATCTGTAACCACTATAATTGATAGTAGCTGAAGGCAGTCAGACCATAATTTCTATTTAATGGATGGAAGAGTAAGGGAACAAAGTCTGCAGTAGCATTTTAAAATAAGTGCGTAGAAAGTTTACATTTATGTCCAAAGTAGTACCTATATTCTAGCCTTCTTTATGTTGAATTCCTTAAGAAAAAAGAAAAAAATCAGCTGCAGCAAGATCCATATACTATTAAATAAAAATTCTGATTTAACCAATAACTAGAAAAATATTACAATAAATGAAAAAGAATGTTCAACTAACCATTTGATGGTTCATTTTTGTGCTCTTGTTCTTTAGAGCTTGCAGGAGAAGCAAATGGGCTCATCTGACAAGTTCCAGTTGTTGGAGAATAAGTTGTAATACTTTTCTTCCTTGTGATTTTTGAAGAATCAAATGACTGAAAATAAAAATTAATTTGAGACAAAAATACTTATGTTTAGGTCTTTGAGAACGCCTTTTAAAACTTGTAAAATTCAAACCAGTATTATTTTCCTTGCTTTTTCTTTTCAGAATTTAAATACGATCAATTACCACCTCCAAAATGAACACTATTCTTAAAGTCTTAGAGATATTTCAGGTCTCCACACTGATTAGGGCATCTCAATTTGATATCTGTGAAAATTTAATATTCAAGGTTTACTGCCTTCTGAGATGGTATTTCCAAACAGTTTAGAGATGGCTAACTCTTCCAGTTATATCCTGACTTTTGCTGTCTGCTGAACCTGAAGTATAATTATGGGGCTAGGCCAGGGAAACTCAGAAGTTTCTTATAGTAAAATCCACAAGGAAATTCTAGGAGGGCTAAGTGCTTTCTTACACCTTCACAAAGTTGCTCTGACATAGTGACTTCTTGTCTTAAGAATAACCAAAATAATGTTGGAACATTATTTAACAATTATAACATATAATTGAATATTAACATATTCAAATAATGTTATTTGAGCATTATTAACATTTAAGGCCCTTGAGAATTTGGCCTATCCTACAGGATATCCTCCTATCCTCTCCTCTGTGTTCCTACACACCTTCTGCATACCTCCTCCAATAAAATTAAAAATTATTTTAATAATTTTTCACATTTCTGCTGCCCCATTAAAATCTGAATTCCTAAAAATAAATATTTCTTCATCTTTGTGCCCTAGAACTCAAAAATGTATAATGAATGAATGATGTAAAAGGAACAGTCCAGTAACCTTGGCCAAGCCACTATGAATTCATTCACTTGTGCATTAGTTCATTCATCTAGTATGAAATGACACCTGTAGTCCCAGTCACTGAGATGATACACATTTGGGCCTCAGCTCATTCTGTGATCCTAGGCTGGAATGCCCTTTCTTATCTTTCCCAGATCAAATCTTCCTTTGGTTTAGGTCCCCATTTATGATCCACTTCCTCCAACCACCCATTATCACACAATTAATTGCTTGCTCTTCTGAATTCCTTTTAAACTGTTTTCTGTAATGCTTACTAATCACCCAGCACTTGCTAACTAATGTGTACAAAGAAAGAGAAAAAACTGTTCTGGCCTCATAAACAGCAGAGAGGAGGTCTTAACAGTAGTATGGGTGCTACAAAAAGTGAGAGGAAAGGGAAAATCAAAGTGGGCTGCAGTAACTTTACAGAAGGATTCTTGTGAGGAGAAAGGGTGAGGCTTAGATAAGCAAAAATGAAAGGTATGAAAAACCTGAAATCCAGAGGTGCTACAGATGGCCCAGGCTGGATTCGGGGGATAAAAAAAGGTCTGAAGGCTTATGATGTTCCACTTACATTGTAGAATTCAACTTTAGTTTGGTAGCTGACTTGAAATAGTTGTGTAATTCTCCATTGTCAACGATTCTTTATTTCTAAGACACCCTGGCAGAAACAGTGGCTGTGTCACCTTTTTCAATAATCTTGGTATTAGTTCCAGAATCTATAGCATCAATTTTTTTTTTTTACAGTTAAGGTTTTAAATGATAAATGCTTTTTCATATTGGAGAAACAGAAGGCTTTCCATTCTTTATTTTATATATCCATAGTAGCCACAAATGTAACCAATATCTTTTTTAAAAATCAAACTATAATATCAAGTTATAACTCTAAGGCAATCTTTTTTGTAGGGTGAAAAGGTTTTAAGTCTCTTTATCAGGTGGTTATTATTACCTCTCCATCTTGAGTTTTCACCTGTTTATATGTATTCAGTCATGAACTATGACATTTATCCAATCCTACCCTACCTTTCCAAGAATTTATTGCCTAGAACTATTTTACTATGTATGTACAAGAAATGAAAGTCACTACACTAATGTACATTTATGTCAACCTGTTTTCCTATTTTATCAAAAAATTATTTTTTCCAAATGCCAAATATCTAAACATTACAACTATAGATCATACATTTGTCCTCGAAAACCATTTTCTAGCTTTCACAAAATAAGTCTGTGTGTGTGTGTGTTTTTCCCCTCACCTTAAAATACTGAAACTTCTTAGAGGGGGCGAGAGAAGGGGAAAAATACTGAGGCTTCTCTTCTGCTTTCTATTTTTGGCCATCTGTGTTGGAAAAACGTCTGTCTACAAATACTATACAAAGAGGGAAAAATGAAAATCTACCTTCCCTTACTATACTGTTCTTCAGTAAATAACACATTTTTATATACCTGACTACTGATACACAAAGGCATAATCTTACTTCCCTTTTTTTTTTCCCCTCAAAGTTTTATCAAGGTCCTCTAACTTTAAAACCCTGAAGATGCTTAGAAGTGATCCTAGAACCCATTTAACCCCACCAGGAACAGTTAAGATTGGGATTTCAGGGAAGACTGAGCTACTAACTGAGAAGTCCGGCCTTCTTTCCACTCAGGAATAAGTGCTAGCTACCAGATCCTTTCGAAAACAGAGGAAGAAAAAGTGAGAAGACTAGATTTGGCTAAAGAAGGGAAGGAATTCAGGATGTGAATAAAATTAGGAAAAGAGAAATCAATAAGTCATAATTCTATAATAATTTATAACTGCTTATAATATTCAGTGATGCCTTAGAGATATTTAATGCCACTATTAAAAAAAGACTCTCTGATCAGCCCAAATACCACTGTACTTTTTGTAAAGCGGTCAAACCTTGTATATTAGCAAAACTAAAATTTGGGCATTGATTTTTCTGTCTAAAAAAAATGAATGTTCGCTTCATAATTTCAAATATAGATGGCACTCTCCAATATTGTTCACAAATTGTAGCTTGCTTTGTCACTTTGTTTAAAGCATATTCTACCAAAAAGGTGCCTGTATTGCATTGATTTTTACCTATTATAAACAGTCTAGAAAGTACTAACTAAGGGTTCTTTCGGCATGAAATATGATGGAAAGGATCTGCTATTATTATTATGAAGTACTATCCTATGCTATCAGTGAAATATTTAAAACACAGGTACTATAGATATTTGAATAACCAGAAACAAAAGAAAAATTAGGGCAACTAAAGGGAGATAATTCTTTATAACCTTACACTGGTTAATTAGGTCATTGGAATGTCTTACCTAAGACATTATTATAGATTACTATACTATTATGGAACTTATATTAAAATACTCCAAATACTAGCTGTTTCAGGTACTTTTCACAATTTGGGCCTAGGATTCTCAGTACAGTCCTAGAGATCAACCAACTTCTTATCAGCTACCATGATTATCATCCTTAATGGTTCTAATAATGTTGGGGTTTCATTGTTATTTGTAATAATAGTTATGGAAGCAAAAGCATTTTGCACTAATCTCAGTGATCTTACAGGGATAGCGGAGAAAGAATATAACCAATATATTAGCTCTGTGGTGATAGAAATTTTGTATTTCTTGATTGGCTGTTTGATACACCTTTGTTAAAAACTCAATGGATTGTATGTTCAAGATCTGTGGATTTTACAATATATAAATTTTACTTTGACAAAAAAAATTTAATAGGAAAAATAAAACATTGGCTAAAAAAGTTGATACGTTGGTCTTTCTATTTATATTCATTATTGTTCCACAATTTAAAAATATTAAAATTTTATTTTTTAAAAAAATGTATTTATTTATTTTGGGGGGGTGGAAAGGCAGAGAGAGAGAATCTTTTCTTTAAATTTTTTTTATTAACATATAATGTATTATTTGTTTCAGAGGTACAGGTCTGTGAGTCATCAGTCTTACACAATTCATAGCGCTCACCATAGCACATACCCTCCCCAATGTCCATCACCCAGCCACCCCATCCCTCCCACCCCCCTCCACTCCAGCAACCCACAGTTTGTTTCCTGAGATTAAGAGTCTCTTATGGTTTGTCTCCCTCTCTGGTTCCGTCTTGTTTCATTTTTCCCTCCCTTCCCCTATGATCCTCTGTCTTGTTTCTCAAATTCCTCATATCAGTGAGATCATATGATACTTACCTTTCTCTGATTGACTTATTTCGCTTAGCATAATACCCTCTGGTTCCATCCACATCGTCACAGAGGGCAAGATTTCATTTTTTTAAATTATGTTATGTTAATTACCATACATTACATCATTAGTTTTTGATGTAGTGTTCCATGATTCATTGTTTGCGTATTAACACCCAGTGCTCCATTCAGTAGGTGTCCTCTTTAATACCCATCACCAGGCTAACCCATCCCCCCACCCACCTCCCCTCGAGAACCCTCAGTTTGTTTCTCAGAGCCCATAGTCTCTCAGGGTTCGCCTCCCCCTCTGACATCCCCCCCTTCATTTTTCCCTTCCTGCTATCTTCTTCTTCTTCTTTTTTTTTTTAACATAGAATATATTATTTGTTTCAGAGGTACAGGTCTGTGATTCAACAGTCTTACACAATCCATAGCGCTCACCATAGCACACACCCTCCCCAATGTCTATCACCCAGCCACCCCATCCTTCCCACCCCCCACCACTCCAGCAACCCTCACTTTGTTTCCTGAGAATAAGAATTCCTCATATCAGTGAGGTCATATGATACATGTCTTTTCTCTGATTGACTTATTTCACTCAGCATTATACCCTCCAGTTCCATCCACTTTGTTGCAAATGGCAAGATTTCATTCCTTTTGATGGCTGCATAATATTCCATTTTGTGTGTGTGTGTGTGTGTGTGTGTGTGTGTGTACACCAGTTCTTTATCCATTCATCTGTTGATGGACATCTTGGCTCTTTCCATAGTTTGGCTATTGTGGACATTGCTGCTATAAACATCGGGGTGCACGTACCCCTTCGGATCACTACATTTGTATCTTTGGAGTAAATATCCAGTAGTGCAATTGCTGGGTTGTAGGGTAGCTCTATTTTCAACTTTTTGAGGAACCTCCATACTGTTTTCCAGAGTGGCTACACCAGCTTGCATTCCCACCAACAGTGTAGGATGGTTCCCCTTTCTCTGCATCCCCGCCAACATCTGTCGTTTCCTGACTTGTTAATTTTAGGCATTCTGACTGGTGTGAGGTGGTATCTCATTGAGGTTTTGATTTGGATTTCCCTGATGCCGAGCGATGTTGATCACGTGTCTGTTGGCCATTTGGATGTCTTCTTTGGAAAAATGTCTGTTCATGTCTTCTGCCCATTTCTTGATTAGATCATTTGTTCTTTGGGTGTTGAATTTAATAAGTTCTTTATAGATTTTGGATACTAGCCCTTTCTTGATTAAAACTCTTCAGAGTATAGGGATAGAGGGTACATACCTCAATATCATAAAAGCCATCTATGAAAAACCCACAGCGAATATCATTCTCAATGGGGAAAAACTGAGAGCTTTCCCCCTAAGGTCAGGAACACGGCAGGGATGTCCACTATCACCACTGCTATTCAACATAGTACTAGAAGTCCTAGCCACAGCAGTCAGACAACAAAAAGAAATAAAAGGCATCCAAATCAGCAAAGAAGAAGTCAAACTCTCACTCTTTGCAGATGATATGATACTTTATGTGGAAAACCCAAAAGTCTCCACCCCAAAACTGCTAGAACTCATACAGGAATTCAGTAAAGTGGCAGGATATAAAATCAATGCACAGAAATCAGTGGCATTCCTATACACCAACAACGAGACAGAAGAAAGAGAAATTAAGGCGTCAATCCCATTTACAATTGCACCCAAAACCATAAGATACCTAGGAATAAATCTAACCAAAGAGGCAAAGGATCTGTACTCAGAAAACTATAAAATACTCATGAAAGAAAGTGAGGAAGACACAAAGAAATGGAAAAACGTTCCATGCTCATGGATTGGAAGAACAAATATTGTGAAGATGTCAACGCTACCTAGAGCAATCTACACATTCAGTGCAATCCCTATCAAAATACCAACAACTTTTTTCAAAGAAATGGAACAAATAATCCTAAAAATGTATGGAACCAGAAAAGACCCCAAATAGCCAGAGGAATGTTGAAAAAGAAAAGCAAAGCTGGTGGCATCACAATTCTGGACTTCAAGCTCTATTACAAAGCTGTCATCATCAAGACAGTATGGTACTGGCACAAAGACAGACACATAGATCAATGGAACAGAATAGAGAGCCCAGAAATGGACCCTCAACTCTATGGTCAACTCATCTTTGACAAAGCAGGAAAGAATGTCCAATGGAAAAAAGACAGTCTCTTCAACAAATGGTATTGGGAAAATTGGAGAGCCACGTGCAGAAGAATGAAACTGGACCATTTCCTTACACCACACACAAAAATAGACTCAAAATGGTTGAAAGACCTAAATGTGAGACAGGAGCCCATCAAAATCCTAAAGGAGAACACAGGCAGCAACCTCTTCAACCTCAGCCACAGCAACTTCTTCCTAGAAACACTGCCAGAGGCAAGGGAAGCAAGGGCAAAAATGAACTATTGGGACTTCATCAAGATAAAAAGCTTTTGCACAGCAAAAGAAACAGTCAACAAAACCAAAAGACAACCGACAGAATGGGAGAAGATATTTGCAAAGACATATCAAATAAGATTTCATTTTTTTGATGGCTGCATAATAGTCCATTGTGTATATGTACACACATACACACACACACACACACACACATCTTCTTTGTCCATTCATCTGTTGATGGTCATCTTGGCTCTTTCCATAGTTTGGCTATTGTGGACATTGCTGCTATAAACATCGGGGTGCATGTGCCCCTTTGGATCACTACATTTGTATCTTTGGGGTAAATACCCAGTAATGCAATTGCTGGGTTGTAAGGTAGCTCTATTTTCAACTTTTTGAGGAACCTCCATACTGTTTTCCAGAGTGGCTACACCAGCTTGCATTCCCACCAACAGTGTAGGACGGTTCCCCTTTTTCCGCATCCTCGCCAGTATCTGTCGTTTCCTGACTTGTTAATTTTAGGCATTCTGACCGGTGTGAGGTGGTATCTCATTGAGGTTTTGATTTGGATTTCCCTGATGCCGAGCGATGTTGAGCACTTTTTCACGTGTCTGTTGGCCATGTGGATGTCTTTTTTGGAAAAATGTCTGTTAGTGTCTTCTGCCCATTTCTTGATTGGATTATTTGTTTTTTGGGTTTTAAGTCTGCTAAGTTCTTCATAGATTTTGGATACTAGCCCTTTATCTGATATGTCATTTGCAAATATCTTCTCCCATTCTGTCGGTTGTCTTTTGGTTTTGTTGACTGTTTCCTTTGCTGTGCAAAAGCTTTTATTTTTTAAAGATTTTATTTATTTAATGACAGAGAGAGAGAGACAGCAAGAGAGGGAACACAAGCAGGGGGAGCGGGAGAGGGAGAAGCAGGCTTCCCGCTTCTCTTTCTCCCTCTGCTCCTCCCCCCGACTCGTGCTCTCCCTCTCCCCTTCCCTCCCACTCACACGTACACTTTCTCTCTCTAGAATAAATAAACAAGTCTTTAAAAAAAAATTCTTGAATAGGTCTTTTGTGGATATGTCATTTTATTTTTTTGAGAAAGCTAGGAATGTAATTGCTAGGTTATAGGATAGAGATTTGTACTTCTCTCTATAAAATAAAAGCTGGAGTTCTCCAAAGTATTTGTGTCATTTTAAATTCCAATCAGTAAAAGAGAGTTCCAGTTGCTCCACATCCTTATTAATCTTTAGCACTGTTTTAGTCATTCTCATGTTTGCTTTTTTTAAAGATTTTATTTATTTATTTGAGAGGAAGAGCACGAGTTTGGGGGAGGAGCAGAGGGAGAAAGAGAAGAAGCAGCAGACTCCCCACTGAGTGGGGAGCCCAACATGGGGCTCAATCCCAGGACCCCAAGACCATGACCTAAGCCAAAGGCAGACGCTTAACTGACTGAGCCATGCAGGTGCCCCCCGTTTTTTTTAAAGTAATCTCTACTCCCAACATAGGGCTTGAACTCAGGACTCTGAGATCAAGAGTTGCAAGTTCTACAACTTAAGCCAGCCAGACGCCCCTAGTGCTGTTGTTTTTTAAAAGCCATTCTGTTTTGTTATTTAGCTCTTCTAGTGGGTGGGAATGGTATCCATTTGTGGGTTTCATTTGTATTTCCAATGATAAATGATGTTGAACACTTTTTGTGCTAACTGTCCATTTAAATATTTTTTTGTGACATGTTGGTTCAAGTTTTTGTAGATTTTTATTGTACTGTCTTTTTATTTTTTATTTATATATTATAGATACAAATCTTTTGTCGGATAGATGTGAGACAAATATTTTCTTCTCAATCCCTGGCTTGCCTATTCATTTTCTTAATGGTGTCTTTTGAGGAGCAAAAATTTCTAATTTTGATAAAGTCTACCTTATTAACTTTATCTTCTACAGTTAGTACTTTTTCTGTTGTATGAAATTTTGTCTACTTTAGGTCTCAAAGATAATTTCTTATATTTCCTTCTAGAAGCTTGATGCTTTTAACTTTTACTTTATGCCTATGACACTTCTGGAATTAATTTTTGTGTATCAGGTGAGATAAAGATTAAGAGATTATTTTTTTCCATATGGATATTTAAAAGACTTTCTTTGTTCCTATTGAATCAACCCAATATTTAAAAACATTTCGGGGGTACCTGGGTGGCTCAGTCAGTTAAGTGTCTGGCTCTTGATTTCGACTCAGGTTATAATCCTGGAGTCGTGGGATCGAGCCCCACGTTGGGCTCCTTGCTCAGGGGGAGTCTGCTTGGGATTATCTCCCTCTCCATTTGCCCCTCCTCCCCCCCTCAAATAAATAAATCTTGAAAAAATAAAAACATTTCATAAATTTAGTTAACTGTAAAGATAATATGAACAAAAAGAGTATTAGAAATTAGATTTTGCCAAATAGGATGAAGATTCATAAAGCGTTTAAGTAATTACACTAAAGGAAAAACAGCTGTGTTATATTGAAGGAAGCCTGGGCTCATATAATAGTTTTGCTGTGTCCTAGCTATGCTATTGTGGGTATACCACTTACTCTCAATTTTAGTTTCCTCACCCAATCTAGTATATCACTAGAATATTAATGCCTACATGACATGGAGGGCTTCTGGAGCTTGAAGGAAGGAGGGCAAGGCAGTGGCGTTCACCTTTAAGAAGTCTGCCAGGGGCCTAGAATCCCTCTGTGTCCCCAGACCTGGTGAGGTATTCAGTATTGGGAGTGAGAGGTGGCCAAAGGGGAAGAACATGCAGAAGCATAGATGCAAATGAGACTGGTGCTACAGCTGAATGTCTAGACCATCAAGCCAAGGAATGCATACTACTCCAGAAGTGCCATTTCTATCAGAGCATTGGCCAGATGATGGCCTCACATCCACTGAAAGCCCAGCAGACCCCAACCTCAGAGAGAAAGCCAGCTTACTTTCAGGAAGAGGATGAGATTCACAGACCTGCCCTCCTCCCAGAGGCAGAGAATTTAGCCATGGTGGGTAAGTGATTATCCTTTTGCAATCAGAAAAGTTCAAGGAACATGAAGCAAACAGTAGAAAAAGCAGGGTAGATAGGGTCAGTATAGGCACCTGGTACTGCCATATTTCTTAGTCCAGGATCCATAGCATCACCTCCTCTTCTCTCGGTGAGGGGAAGGAGTGAGGCAAAGAAACTCCAACACTGCTATTCAAACAAGGGCTTTCATGGAAAATTTTCCTCGAACTTGCACACTTTATCTGAAACTCCACTCCCACAATCTCAAGCTTTTGAAAGTGATCTGGATAGGGAAGTTGTTTTGAGAGAATATATAAGAAGAGTGTACGTTCTGCTGTTGTTGGGTGAATTACTATAATGTTAAGATGGCAAATTCCCCAAATTGATCTGTAATCCCTGTCAAAATTCCCAACGGCTGTTTTTCAGAAATGGACAAGGTGATCTTAAAATTCCTATGAAATTGCAAGATATACAGAATAGCAGAAGCAATTTTGAAAAGGAAAAACAAAAGGAGGATTCACATTTCCTGATTTCAAATTTACAGTAATTATAACTTTATTTTGAAAACTTACAGTAATTAAGAAAGTGTGGTAGTGGCATAAAGGCAGACAGACATGAATGGAGTCAACTTGAGAGTCCAGAAATAAATCCTTACATTTATAGGTCATTAATTTTCAGCAAGGGTATCAACACCATTCAATGGGGGAAAGAATATCTTTTCAACAAATAGTGCTAGGACAACTGAATATATATGCTCCTACTCTCACATCATGTACAAAATTAACTTGATTAAGTAATAGTTTCTTAGATATGACACCAGAAGTACATGCAATCAAAGAAGAAGTAAACTGGACTTCATCAAAATTTAAAACTTTTGTGCATCAAAGGGATGCTACCAAGAAAGTGAAAAGACAACCCAGAGAATCTGTGATAAGGTGATTGTACTGAGAATACACAAAAGTAAAACAACAAAAATATTACTTAAAAATGGGTAACTAATTTGAGTAGCTATTTCTCCAAAGAGAATATACAGATGGCCAATAAGTATGTAAAAAAATGCTCAACATCATCAAAGAAATGCAAATTAAAACCACAATGAGATACTACTTCACACCTACTAGGATTGCTAGAATCAAAGAGTCAGATAACAGCAAGGAGGATCTGGAGAAATTGGAACCCTCCCCATTCACTGGCAGTGGGAATGTAAAATGGTGCAGCTGCTGTAGAAAAGAGTTTGACAGTTTTTCAAGAAGTTAAAGATGGAATTATCATGTAAGTCAGCAATTCCATCCCTAAGTATCTAATCAAGAAAACTGAAATATGATTCAGCTACAAAAAGGAGTGAAGTACTGTTACATATAACAACATGGATGAAACATGAAAATGTTATGAAAGAAGCCAGTCATGGAAGGCCACAATATTTTATGATTCCAATTACATAAAATGTCCAGGATGAGCAAATCCAGAGACAGCAAGTAAATTAGTTGTCAGGGGATGAGAAGAGGAGGAAATTAGCACCACTTAACTGCTAAGAGATATAGGGAGGGAGAGAACAAAGTAGATGTGAACCAAATCAATAAATAGGACTGCAGAATGAGAGCTATAAAATTTCCTAATGCCCTGAAATTCAAAGTTCTTTCTAATTTCAGGAGTTGGCAGAAGCCTTGTCTCAGAGAGATAAGACAAGTTTAGGCCCTAGGAATAATCAGAAGTGTCCTACCAATAATAAGGGAGTAATCTGGGAATCCATGCCTAAATTAGCAAACCTCCCCCACCCTCCCCAACTTGCACTGTTATTCCCTCTAGCAGTAAGCCTACTGAGTTGGCCTTGGTAGGAAGTATGCTCCTTCCCTTCCTACCTGTAGCATCTGCTTCTTCCATTCCTTCTCTGAGGTGGCCTGAACGAGACTAAGTACATGATTAGGTAGGTAGTTGTCCCTATAAATTCATCTGAACTGCCACTGGCAGCAGTTTGTAATAAATAATTCATCTTCATTTCTGAAAATTCATCTAGAAACAGTGCTTGGAGGACAATAACTTGAGCAGCTTAAATATTGTAGGTGATGAAAAACTGGAACATTCTTTACTCCTCACTACCCCCCAACAATTTGGGAGGTTCAGCAAACAATGGTATTTGTAGTATACATTCCAGATATTAAAGGAAGGTCACAGGGGTTGATTCATATTTCTGTTTTCTCCATTAGGAGACTCATAAGGAAAATGACTTTTGCAGACTTGCTCTAACATCATGGAGCATTAATCTCCATGAAGGTCTGTAGCTACTTCGGGAACACTGGGATTTGGGAGTTTTGAACATGTCTAAGAGAGGAAACAGCAGTAGATTAGAAAGAATAGGTTCCACTTCAACCAACTGGTATATAAGGGCTATCTCCTTTCTGTGGATATCAGTCTTCTTCCTTCAGTATCACATTGTAAGGAAAAATGACCATAAAGTTACTACTAGTTTCTCTGCAGTTTTACAGCAATTAGGTACTGTTGGAATTATAGGTATGTCTTGAATGTCTGATTTTCCTTTGCATGGGCTAAGGCAGCCTCAACGGATCATTGGCATGTGGGTAGACTTGTGGAGCCAGGCTGCTTTAGGGCTAAGTTGTTACTGGAGTGGATGGAAGTGTAACTGTAGCAAAGGAGAGAATCCTAGACAGCACCAGAACGAAAGCTGCCAGTTCTAAGATGTGAATATAGAGCTGCCAACAATGAGGCAAGAGTACAAAGGCAGAAATTACCAGAAATAGGTCAGAAAATAGAAGAGAAATGTTGAGGAAAGGCCCAGGCTAGATGCTAGGAACCTGCAGTTAGCAGGGAGTGGCCATGTGATACCAAGCTAAGTCAAGCTAAGTCCCCTTGGTTTAAAGGTACAGAATTGGGCCAAACATAACAATGTATTTTTCTAATACAGGATGTTAGCTGTGGCACAGGCTACCTTGACACATCTTAACCTGAAGTAAAAATGAACTGAAAGCCTGCCATGATGACAATTGTACTTCATGAAGAGGATGAATTCCTAAATGGCCAGTCTCTGCTATTCAAATAATGTTACCATCTCCCAAAGAACAGTTTGGGGGCAGGAAAGAACAGTATTTCATTTCAAGCTGGACTACTCATCTACCAAAATACCACTCTGACCAAAGAAACAGATGCAGAATTACAGTCACAGCTGCATTCTGTATAGAACAAGTTGGATAATGGTACTCTAAATTGCTGATTACACTACTAATGATTTTTTTAGTGGCATTGCATTGTTTTCCCACTTTTGTTTAAATATCTTTAAAAAAGCATCTAGGAAGTTTTAAAAATGGTAAATTGTTAAATATCAGTAAGTGTTCCAAAGAGAAATTCCATGTAACATCCATTTCTTGAAATGGCATTCTCATATGGGATTTTGTAGGAGTGCCATTTATTGACTAGCTATTTGTTTTAATTCACTTTCTCATCAATTTACTTGCATTTAAGATTACTGAGGCCAGGGCGCCTGGGTGGCTCAGTTGGTTGGGCGACTGCCTTCGGCTCAGGTCATGATCCTGGAGTCCCAGGATCGAGTCCCACATCGGGCTCCCTGCTCGGCAGGGAGTCTGCTTCTCCCTCTGACCCTCCTCCCTCTCATGCTCTCTGTCTCTCATTCTCTCTCTCTCAAATAAATAAATAAATAAAATCTAAAAAAAAAAAAAAAAGATTACTGAGGCCATAAGTATCTCAATATTAGTATTTGTATCTAGTTCCATAGTTGGTATGAAAAGATAATAAACCAACATATGTCATGATATGCTGGCACTGGTAATGTACTATGACTAGATTTACAAAAAGTAATAGCAACAGTACATTTTTATTTTTATTGTGATAACCATGCTGAAATTTATTACACTGTTAGTACTTTATTGTTTAATCATGCCAACATAGCTGAGGGAGGTAATTACATTTTTTATATAAAAATGCTGTTAATGTTTTTATTTCAATTTAGCAGATTATAGACTACAGATTAAAGCACTGCCATTGTTCATATTGTTTCTTGTGCATTTAAATGGCAGAACATTTTTTCCACAAATAGTAAATTCATTTCTACTGAATTATTTTATTAAGGTTTCTAAATAATTTGCCTCTTAAATGAAAACCTCAATCTGGCCAGGAACTTCCATACATTAGATTTATAAAAAACATTTTATACAGAAAATGCTGTACCAATCACAATTACATCACAATGTTTTTTGAGAATTTTTCTATTTATTAAGGTAAATACCCTGTTAAAAAACTAAAAATACATTCTTGTTATGCAATTATAAATTCACAGGTAAATACTTACATTTGCTTCTAACAGATGATCCAATTTCAGTGATCTCTTAACACTGCAAACAAAATATTTAAAGAAATCAGATTTATATGCTTTAAGTAGCCAAATATTTAAGAGTAATAAATATAAACAAAGATTCTGAGTTACTTTTGCCAATGAAAGCAGAATACCATATGAAGAAAGCAAAGCAATTTTCATGATGATGAAACTGTATTTTTTAATAACATCTTTCAATATGGAATAATTAAATATTCAAATGGACTTTTATATATGGTTTCATATACATGCACTATTGTACAATTCAAGCATTAAAGTCATATTATGAAATAATCTTAGTAAAGATTAATATATTTGTGTTTTAAAATATCACTAATGAAAAATTAAGCATAAGGGCAAAATAATTTACACACCCTTAATGGAGATGTTGAAAGTATATTATTTGCAGAAATAATGCACTAGGTATTAAAATAAAGGTATGAACAAGGTGAAAAAAGTTTTGCACATTATTCTAGCTTTAAACATGATTCAGTTCTACCAGACTATGACTTAACTGAGGAACAGATGCTCTATGTCTTTATAAGTCCCCAATCCATAAGAAAACTATTTTTTGTCTCCCCCACTAAGCTGATTCAGGAACATGCCAGGCTCTCTCTGTGCAAAATCTGTTCTTATAAACTGGATGCCCAGCTGTTGGTGACAATGCTTAGAAAGGAAGGCTGAATATTTATAATACTTTATTTCGTACAGCTGTCTTCTAAAGAGCAGTCATCAACATTTTATTGAATGCAGACTAAATGCTCAAAGGAGAAAAAGGTCAATATAAATTAAAACTAGTTTTCCCAGTGACAAATGCAGCGTTAAAAGTACTTTCTTGATCCCTGAGAAACAGAAATTTCGTTATTTAAAATATTAGAGAATTTGACCATAAAAAAAAAAAAAAGGATTGTATTGTAAAGGTTGTATTATAGAAAACAGAAAAAAAATTTATACATATTAGAAAATGATTATTCATAAATAACTACTGACTTTTTTCTATTGACTTTCAAACAAGTGACAAGAACAAGAAAAAAATAGAAGAGATGGACAATTTACAAACATTATGGAGTAGTAAATATTAAATACAAAAATTTAATCTATCAAAAAAGGGCTCACTTAATTTTGCTATTATATCTATAGTAGCTTATCACATAACATTATTTCTTGAGATTAATTAAATCACTTTGAAAAATTACTTGTATCTTTTAGAAGTCCACGTGAAATCAATTTAATGTGAATTCTCAATGAAGCAAGAAGAGAATAGAGGAATGAACAAATAAAAATGGCAGATGATCCAAAAAAGAATATATATTTAGTTTTCGAATATATAGTACTCTATTCAGGTGTACAAAATATTTTGGTATTTAATAAAATTTCAAAAAGTAGAAATCAAAAACTAAAAGTACACAGCACAGAGTTTTTTATTCTGTTTTTAAATGCTAAGATGTAATACTACCTATTAGAAGGAAACAAACCCCACCCTGATATTAACTGCTCAAAATATTACTTACTGATGATTGATTCTTAGAGAAAGTAACTCAATGTTTGGATTTAAAAGATTTCCGGTTTAGGTCCTAGGGTGATCTAAGAAGCTCAAGGAAATATATAAAAGTAAGCAAGAAAGTGAGCTGGGTTAGACTGTTATTTCCCACTTTTAACAGTTCAGTGAGAATCTAAAAACATGATTTATTGTGGGTGATATGGTTTTCAGATAATTCAGGCTTGTAAACTAAAACCTGGTAATATTTATAAGAATCATGAAGAGATTTAATAGACGAAACTAGGAGAAATCTAAGAAATCACTTAGTTCATCCAGTATGGAAGAGTTGGTGTGATGTGCCCACTGTCCCACAGCTTGAAGGGCAGAAACTCAGATCTTAGGTCCTGTGCACAACAAATCTTTGTTGAACTGATGGGGAGGAGTTAAGAGGTAAAGAACAGCAAACCTACTAGAGGATTTTATGATGATCTATTAGAACTAGGCCCAATGCCGAAGTATGTTATTAAATTAAGTACATACTATATGCTTTTAATCTTATTTTATCCACTCTTTTAGCAACAAACAACTGTAATATAAGCATGAAATTATGTTACATGGAAGAGGATGATGTTAATAGGAACAGAGAGGAAGAGATGGTTGAAACTATACTATAAAGGAAGAACAGACAAAACTTGATTAGATCTATGGGATAAATATTTTTCTAAAGTATTTACTCACTTGTTACCAGTATTAGTTGGCAATTAAAAGCGATATCTCTGGCAGTTCTGTAAAGTTATAAGCAGTTTTAGGGGTTATTACTTTGGTTTAAAAAAATGGATACACCATGGGGCACCCGGGTGGCTCAGTCGTTAAGCGTCTGCCTTCGGCTCAGGTCATGATCTCAGGGTCCTGGTATCGAGCCCCGCATCAGGCTCCCTGCTCTGTGGGAAGCCTGCTTCTCTCTCTCCCACTCCCCCTGCTTGTGTTCCCTCTCTCACCGTGTCTCTCTCTGTCAAATAAATAAAAAATCTTAAAAAAAAAAAAATGGATACACCAAAAAGGACTCAAATAGACATTTCTCCAAAGAAGATATACTACTGGCCAATAAACATATGAAAAAATGTTCAACATCCCTGATATTAGGAAAATGCAAATCTGAACCACAAAGAGATACCATTTCACAACCATTTGGATGTCTATTATAAAAAAAAAAAGAAAATGCTGGCTAGGATATGGAGAACTGGAATGTTCGTGCACTGCTGGTGGGACTGTAAAATGGTACAGCTGCTGTGAAAAAGTTTGGCAGTTCCTCAAAAAATTACATGTAGAATTGCCACATAATTCAGCAATTCCACTTCTGGGTATATATCCAAAAGAATGGAAAGCAGAGACACAAACAGGTATTTGTACACCCATCCATGTTCATAGTAGCATTATTTCCAATAGCCAAAATGTGAAAACAATGCAAGCACCCACTGACAGGTAAATGAGTATACGAAATGTAGTATAGATATACAATGGTATATTATTCAGCTTTAAAAAGGAAAGAAATTCTGACACATGCTACAACACAGATGAACCTTGAAGATATCATGCTAAATGAAATAAGCCAATATCAAAAGGGCAAATACTGTATGATCCACTCAAACAAGGTACTTAAAGTAGTCAAATTCATAAACACAGAAAATACTGGTTGCCACTAGAGGAAGGGTGAATAGGGATGGGTATAAAATTTCAGTTTTGCAAGATGGAAAAAGTTTTGGAGATAGATGGTGGTGATAGTTGCACAAGGTGAATGTACTTAATGTCATAGAACTGTACACTTAATGATTAAACTGTAAACTTTAGGGGCGCCTGGGTGGCTCAGTTGGTTAAGCATCTGCCTTCGGCTCAGGTCATGATCCCAGAGTCCTGGAATCGAGTCCTATGTTGGACTTCCTGCTCTGCAGGGAGTCTGCTTCTCCCTCTGCCCCTCCCCCCACTCATTCTCTCAATCTCTCACTCTCTCAAATAATAAAATCTTTTAAAAAATAATTTTTTAAATGGGCACTTATCTACTGTATCCTAATTTCCTCCCTCATCCTGGTAATCTTATTACTTCTGCAGGTTACTTCCCACTTCCAACTTAACCCAAATTTACACCTATGTCCATAATTTAACTACTGTGCTTCATTTTTAGGTGTACTAAATTTAGATTCATTGGGATGAAAATTCTGGTTGCTACCAGCATTTTGCTCTTGAGAATTTAGGAAAGATAAATACATTTGACATGCAATTTCATATCAAGAGGAATAGAAAGTAATTATGTTTGTGGGATTAGTCATATTACTAAGACTATCCTCCCCTATTTTATTTAACTTATCACATGGTAGTATCCTCAATAGGATTCTCTGATTCTATCAGAACAGAACAAGTACAGGAGTTTCATTATACAACATTACTAACATTGATGACAATATAAAAGAAATTACTTTAGAAAAAAATGAACTTTCATTTGATTTCTAATTAAGAATGTGGGACTCGATCCCAGGACCCTGGGATCATGACCTGAGCCGAAGGCAGACACTTAATGACTGAGCCTCCCAGGCGCCCTTCCTCCAATCCTGTTTAAGGTAGTTTCACTACAGGTTCCCAAAAGATGTCTTATTAACGGTCTTATCTCTAATGTAGTATCTTATATGGATCTATGTCTTAACAGTTCTGGAAAAACCTAAACCCTAATCTTTTCAAATATTGACTTTCCTTCATTCTTCCTTTCTAGACTTCATCTAGAAGTAATTTTAGACTTTATAGTTCCATTTTCCATATATCTAAACTCTTATTTCTTAGCATTTCTTGTCTCTGTAGTGCATGTGGGCAATTCAGAGCTATCTTCCAGTTGTCTAATTCTTTCTTCAATTGTATCTAATTTACTGTTTAATCCACGCATTGGTGTTTTTTTTTTAAAAATAATTTGATGAGTACGGAGGGTAACTTTTAATTTTTACTTAATTTTAAACTTAAAAAAAACCTAGGAGTAAGAGTTCTTATCTTTTACCCAGACTTATCACTTGTTTACATTTTGTCCTATTTGTTTTATCATTCTTTCTCTCTTGCTCTAGTTCTTTGACTTACAGTAGCTTATGCTCTGATAAACCCATCTAAGCTGAAAATGCAATTAATACACCAAACCTACAAAACATTATAGCCTTGCCTAGCCTATCTCACAACACGTTCACAACACTTATATTAACCTATAGTTGGGCAAAATGATCTAACACAAAGCCTATTTTACAATAAAGTACTGAATATCTCATGCAATTTACTGAATATTAAAAGTGAAAAACAGAATGGTTATATGGGTACAGAATGGTTTTAAGTGTATCATTTTTTTTACTCTCTCAACTGGGTGGGGCTGACTGGGAGCTGTGGCTCACTGCCACTGCCTAGCACCACAAGAGACTATTTTATTACGTATCACTAGTCAGGAAAAAAAAAATCACAGATTTTTAAAATGTATATATAAAGATACACAGAGCTAGAACAGAAAAATACATGTCTATCTCTCTGTATATATGCGTATTTAAAAAATCTGTGATTTCATATTGATATCTCCAATGCCAAGCTAAAATATTTTAAATTCCTCTATACAACAATGAAAACCTAGCTTCTATTATCTGCAAAACACTTATCATTTGCTCAAGCCTAGAATACATAGAAATCAGTTTCAGAAGTGCTAACTCAGACCCCTGGGCAAAGCAAATCTATTTACTAAGATTCAGTATTTGCATAATATTGTTAACTGCAAAATGTACATAAAGTCATTCTACCAGGTGTTAAACAGTATTTCAATATAGTTTTAATCTGCATTTTCCTGATGACTAACAAAATGCTTCCTTGCCATTTATGTAACTTTTTTTTAAATTAAATACTGGTTCAAGTTTTTGAACTATTATTTTAATGAGTTTTACTCTTTACTTCAGTTACTGTTTTACTGTTGAGTTACAAGAATTCTTTATATATTCTAAATATAAATTGGTTAAAATATATCTTATAAGTATTTTCTCCTATTCAGTGGCTTGACAATTCATTTTTTTAATTTTATTTTTTTTTCAAAGAAGGGCTTTTAATTTCCTGCTTTTTTTTTTTAAGATTTTATTTTTTATTTGACAGAGAGAGACACAGCGAGAGAGGGAACACAAGCAGGGGGAGTGGGAGAGGGAGAAGCAGGCTTCCCGCGGAGCAGGGAGCCTGATGTGGGGCTCGATCCCAGGACCCTGGGATCATGACCTGAGCCGAAGGCAGACACTTAACGACTGAGCCACCCAGGCGCCCAACAATTCATTTTTTTAAAAAAAAAATTTTTTTAAGTAATCTCTATACCCAATGTGGGGCTTGAACTCACAACCCTGAGATCAAGAAAGTTGCACACTCTACTGACTAAGCCAGCCAGGCACCCTGACAATTAATTTAAAAAATTTTTTTTAATTTTTACTTTAATTCCAGTATAGTTAATATAGAGTGTTATAGTAGTTTCAGGTGTACAATATAGTGATTCAACAATTCTATACATTACTCAGTGCTCATGAAGATGAGTGTACTTTTAATCCTCTTCATCTATTTCACCCATCTCCCCACCCATCTCCCCTCTGGTAACCATCTGTTTGCTCTCTATAGTTACGAGTCCATTTTTTGGTTTGGCTCTCTCCCTTTTTTACCCTTTAAATTGTTTAATTCCACATCTGAGTGAAATCACATGGTATTTGTCTTTCTCTGAGTGACTTATTTCTCTTAGCATTATACTCTCTGGCTCCATCCACGTTGTTGCAAATGGCAAGATTTCATTCTTTTTTATGGCTGAATAATATTCTGTGTGTGTGTGTGTATGGCTATTTGGCTACTGTAAATAATACTGCAATAAACAATAAACACAGGGGTGCATATATCCTTTTGAATTAGTGTTTTTGTGTTCTTTGGGTAAATGCCTAGTAGTGCGATTACTATGATCATAGGGTATTCTATTTTTATTTTTTTAATTTTTAAAAAGATTTTATTTATTTATTTATTTGAGAGAGAGAGAGTGAGAGCACAAGAGGGGGTAGGGTCAGAAGGAGAAGGAGACTCCCTGCTGAGCAGGGAGCCCGACACGGGACTCGATCCTGGGACTCCAGGATCATGACCTGAGCCAAAGGCAGTTGCTTAACCAACTGAGCCACCCAGGTGCCCAGAGTATTCTATTTTTAATTTTTTGAGGAACCTACATACTGTTTTCCAGAGTGGCTGCACCAGTTTGCATTCCCACCAACAATGCACAAGGGTTCCTTTTTCTCCCTGTCCTTGTCAACACTTGTTCGCGTTTTTTATTTTAGCCATACTGATAGGTGTGAGATGGTATCTCATTGTAGTTTTTATTTCATTTCCTTGATAACGAGTGCTGTTGAGCACCTTTTCATGTGTCTGTTGGTCATCTGCATGTCTTCTTTGAAGGAATGTCTGTTCATGTCTTTTGCCCATTTTTTAATTGGATTATTTGGGGTTTTTTGGTGTTGCATTGTATAAATTTTTATATATTTTGGGTACTAACACTTTATCGGCTATGTCATTTGCAAATATCTTCTCCCATTCAGTAGGTTGTCTTTTAGTTTGTTGACTGTTTCCTTTGTTGTGCAGAAGCTTTTAATTTTGATGTAGTCCCAATAGTTCTTGCTTTTGTTCCCTTTTCTCAGGAGACAGGTCTAGAAAAATGTTGCTACAGCCAACTGCAGAGAAATTATTGCCTGTGCTCTCTTCTAGGATTTTTATGGTTTCAGGTTTCACATTTAGGCCCTTAATCCATTTTGAGTTTATTTTCATGTATGGTGTAAGTGGTCCAGTTTCATTCTTTTGCATGTACTTGTCCAGCTTTCCCAACACTGTTTGTTGAAGAGACTTTTTCCCATTGCATATTCTTGCCTCCTTTGTCGAAGATTAATTGACCATATAATCATGGGTTTGTTTCTGGGCTTTCTATCTTGTTCCGTTGATCTATGTGTCTATCTTTGTGTCAGTACCATACTGTTTTGATTACGACAGCCTTATAGTATAATTTGAAATCTGGAATTGTAATACCTCTAGCTTTTGACAATTCATTTTCTTAATTGTGTCCTTTGATGAGAAGTTCAAAATTTAGATGAAGTCTATTATTTTTTTCTTTTATGGTTATTGTTTTTTGTATCTTGCCTGAAATTTCACCTACCTCATGTTGTAACAATATTCTCATACACTTCCTTCAGAAACTTTACCTTTTACATATAGGACTATGCTATATTTCAAATCAATTTTTTATATGGGTATAAGGTAGAAGTTGAGGGTGTTTCATTTATTTTTCTGTACAGTGTCCCAGAACCATTTGGACTTTTCTTTCCCCACTGAATTGCTTTGGCACCTTTCTGGGTCTATTTCTGGACTTTGGATTCTCTTCCACTTTATCTATTTGTCCTTATGTCCAAACCACACTGAATTCAGAACCACTTTATATTAAGTCTAGTTAGTTTATGTACTCCAACTTCATTCTCCTTTTTCAAGATTATTTTCTTATAAGTCCTTTGCCTTTTCATAAAAATTTTGAAATCAGTTTTTCTATTCCTATAAAATGTTTGCTGGGATTGACAGGAAATGCACTGAATCTAAAGATCAACTGGGGAGAACTAACAATTTAACATTATCGAGACTTCAAATCCATAAACATGCCCCTATTTAGATCTTTATTTTCTCTAAGCAACATGTTGTCATCTTCAAGGTAGAAATAAGTGTCTTCTAGTTAAACTTCATTTAAGTAATTTTAAAATGTGATTGTATATGGAAACATTTAAGCTTCATTTTCAGGTGTTTCTTGCTAAAATGTAGAAACAGAATTAATTTTTGTATATTGACTATGTGAGCTGCATCTTTGCTAAATAGCTCTAATAACTGTTTTACGAATTCCTCAGGATTGCCCATGTTCATGACAATATCACTGGCAAATCATCAATTTTACTTTTTCCTTTCCAACATTTACACATTTCCTTTCTTTTTAGTGCTTTGTTAAATAGAAGTGGTGGGAGGGCACATCTTGCCTTATTCCTAATCTTAGAATAAGTGTTTAGTGCTGAGTATAATATGTATAGGTTTTTCAAAGGAATTAGTTCCCTTTCTACTTCTACTGTGCTGAGTTTTTATTTTATCATGAATGAGTGTGCTCTTTGTACAACTATTAATATGATATCCTTTATTCTCTTTTTGAAAAATGTGAATTGATTTTAAAATAAAAGAACAATTTGCATTCTTGGGATAAGCCCCACTTGGACATAATGTATTATCCCTTTCATATGTTGAATTAGATTTGCTAATTTTTTTTTTAAGATTTTTATTTATTTATTTGAGCGGGAGAGAGAGAGCACACACACGAGAATGCAAGAGCAGGGGGAGGGAGAAGGAGACTCCCCGCTGATCAGGGAGCCCGACAAGGGGCTCAATCCCAGGATACTAGGACCATGATCTGAGCAGAAGGCAGATACTTAACTGACCAAGCTACCCAGGTGCCCCTAGATTTGCTAATCTTTTGTTAAGGATTTTTGAGTCCATGTTCATGAAATATATTGGTCAGCAATATTTTCATAATTCTTTTACCATATTTTGATATCAGGTTAGGTAGTATCAGCGTTATGAGGATTAAATGAGTTGGGATATATATATGTTAAATATATATACATTACATATATAAGTTGTATATAAATTATAAAATTATATATAAACATATAACTTAAAATGTATATATATGTAAAATCTATGTATAGATTTTAAATCTAGTCTGATATTCTCTACCTTTTCATTGGAGTCTTTACTTCACTTAAAGTTACTATTTTGGAATCAGGCTGTTCCTGCTGAAACTGTGCTGTTTAGGAATTTTTCTTTTTTGCTAAAAAAAAAAAAATTGTATATATATATGTGTGTGTGTGTATATATATATTTAAGAAATGGGATCCTAGTCATCAAAATGATTTGAGGGTACCCCACTTCTTCCCCCCACTTCTGGGACCCCAGCTGGTTTTATGTTTAAAAACTGTGGTCCTTCCTTAAATGAAATGACTTACCAAAAGTAATTTAGAACTTCAATGGCCATTATGGGAAACTTTCTCTCTCTCCAAACTTAACTTTTCTCAAAACTAAATTGGACAGCCACGGCTCTAAAATTGTCAAAACTGAATGGGATGCCTATTTTGATTAGTATTTTGAAGCTTCCGAAAGTTATTGGAAATCTAAAATTGCTTCTCTGCAAAATACAATTTCTAGACTAACTGAAGTAAACAAAGAAAGAAAGAAATAAGGGCTCTGAAGCCTCTTTTCTGCCTTCTCCATCTTCTTTGTCTCAGGACATGTGGCAGATATCCTGTTCTGTCTCTACCTCTGGTGCCATTTTTCTCGGCACCATCACCATCTCCCCTATTGTCCCCCATGCTAATCCTTTCACCAAATTTCCCTTTTCCTCCAAATCTTTCCCCACTCCCTACTCTCCTGAGCCTGTTAAAACCTGCCCCTTTAAAGTTAAGTCTTCTGAGGATCTTAATAAACCTCAAATTTCTTATGCTCTCTGGACTAAGGCCAAATTACAAGCTGTAAAGTTTCCTAAAGTGACTGAGGACACCAATGGGTTTGCTGAAGAATTCAACATCTAGAAGACCAAAATTTTCTTAAAAGACTGTTTGCATGGAGCACTGGGTGTTATAAGCAAACAATGAATCATGGAACACTACATCAAAAACTAATGATGTAATGTATGGTGATTAATAGAACATAATAAAAAAAAAGTTAAAAAAAAGACTGTTTGGTGTTGAGTTTAACAGTTATGTATATGTTTGTCAGGCTTTTGTGTGCAAGCCTGAATTTTGTTCAGCAAAACAAAATTAGCAGGCTTAGGAAAAGCTACTATAATTGCTTGGTGGAGATTTCCAGAGATTGTTCTAGCATCTTGCCAAAGATTGGTGTCTGTTTCTCTAAATCCCTTTTAGGGTGTCCCCACTGGGCTAGTTTCATCCAGTGTTTGGCCTGGTCCTCACACAAGCATGAGGGCTAACTAATAGAAATCTGAGAAACCAGGTTGGTAAGTTTAAATAACTTGGTCAATCTACCCAGGTAGCATTTAACTCTATGTTTATTAATGGACTAAACTAGAATCTTTCTCTTTTCATTAAAGGGATGAGGATAGAATGGGAAACCATGTCCCCTCCAGATTTAGTTAACCTGGCAAACCAGCTCACCCACACCCTAGATGAGTAATTTAAAACAAAGACGTCTAAAATTCTCAATTGTCAACTCCAGCAAATGAAAGCCCCTAAACAAAACAAACAACCCTCCTTCCCCACTAGTTTCTGCTATTATTGCAAAGGGCCAGGACACTGGAAAAAAGACTGCTACAAACTTAAGTGCTCCAGGTGCCTTGAGCCCTTTAAGCCAGACTTTCCAATGTCCTTCTAATTCCCAATGGGGAACGCTGACAGATCACCTTTCGACTCCCTGTAACAATTTACAGGAAACTCCTCTAACCAATACAGATTTTACATGGTTTACTGATGGTTCTTATGTAAAGGATGAAAATGGTATACCATATACATACCACATGGTAAGTACTGTGCCGGTATGTTACTGCAACTCCTTTGAAGTCATTGTGGTAGCACCTTTCCCTCTGGCTACTTTGGCCCAACAATCTGGGTTATACATCCTTACTCAAGCTTGTACCTTAGCCAAGGGTAGAACCACAAACACTTATACCAATAGCCACTATGCCTTTAGGGTGGCTCAAGACTTTGGTAGGTTATGGAAACAATGAGATTTCCTTACCCCAATGGGGATAAAGTTAAAAATGGTTCCTATGTCTAGAATTTATTTGATGCCATACTTTTGCTGCCTGCTCTGGCTGTTAAGGTCCCCAGCATTCTAAACTTGACTCCCTGGAGGCCAAAGGAAACCACCTTGCTGATATTTCTGCCAAAAATGCTGCTCTCAAGGTCAAAAAATTGACCAGAAACGTCTAACAATGGGCCCCAGAATAGAAGAAAAAATTGGAAATCTAATAATTGTTCATTTGATAAAAAGAAAAAACTGACTTGGACCAATTAACACTCTGGCCCTACCAGAAATTCTAAAATTCCCACTACTTACCACTGTACATGCACTAAACCATTGGTCTACTAACAAAATGATAGTGTTCATAAACCCACATTGGTGAGGAAATATTAATGAGGTCACAAAAAGTGCCCACCACACTTGTCTCACCTGTCCAAAACACAATGCAGGGAAACCTGTCTGCACAGCTCTCCAACACTTAAATTACCTCAAAGGCCATTCGGTTTTCACAAATGGATTTCATACAGCTTCCCCATCTAATGGATTAAATGTGCTTTAGTTATGGTTTGTATGTTTCCTCACTGGACTAAAGTTTTCCTTTGTAGACTGGCCACTGCCTCTTCTGTGGCAGAAATTCTGTTAGAAAAAAATTATCCCTACCTGGGGAACCCCTCTTGAACTTCAGTGATTGGGGAACCCATTTTACCAGTTAGGTGCTTTAACAAGTCTGTGCTGTTTGGCTAGTTTTACAACACTTTTATTGTGCATACCATCATCAATCCTCAGGGTTAGTCGAACACACTACTGACACCATTAAGACTCAATTGGCAAAATTTGTAAAGACCCTCCAAGTATCTTGGCCTAAAGCAATGCCTTTGTTCTTTCTAAATATCAGACCCCTTCCCTTGCGAACTCATAGACTTTCACCCTTTGAGACAGTCACAGGACATCCAATGCACTTGGCTCCTGATTCCTTTGACCCACAGTTGATAAAAGGAGATTATACTTCAATATTATAAAGGCCTAACTGCTTCTATCAAAACTATGCTTTGGTAGAGCAATCTTTTCACAGTGCACTCTCAGTAGACAAAAACTTTAAGCACCACATCTTGCAACTTGGAGATTTCATCTATTGGGAAAAAAAAAAAAAAAAAAAAGACAAACACCTCCTGGGGCGCCTGGGTGGCTCAGTTGGTTAAGCGACTGCCTTCGGCTCAGGTCATGATCCTGGAGTCCCGGGATCGAGTCCCGCATCAGGCTCCCTGCTCGGCGGGGAGTCTGCTTCTCCCTCTGACCCTCCCCCCTCTCATGCTCTCTGTCTCTCACTCTCTCTCTCTCAAATAAATAAATAAAATCTTAAAAAAAAAAAACAAAAAAACACCTCCTGAAACTCTCTTCAACCTTGCTGGAAAGCCCCCTCTCAGGGACTGTTAGCCAACCGTTGTGTGCCAAACCTCAAGGAACAGACTCTTGGATTCATGTGACACATCTAAAGAAAGCCATCAAACCCTGACTGGACCAGAAAGATTTCCTGGAATTGAGGCAGACAACATCTGATGACACAGACTTCCCAAGATGTCTGGACCAGGCCTGTTAGAAGGTTCAGGAATTACAGAAGTCTCTCTTTTTCATCTAGAGTATTAACTAACTCTGGATTCTTATCCAAAATTCATGGTTTCCAAATTTTCAACTTTACCATATTATTAACACACTTGGTTCCAACAGTTCTTTTGAGATAACAATACTTTTTAAAAGGTCTTTGAAGTTTTGCTGTTTTGCAAAAAGTTCACCAGCTATTGCTTCATGTTTATACCTACACTGTATCTTCTCAAATGCACAAGATAATTCTTTCGGTGTGCTCTTGCAGTAATCACCATTCTGCTTTCATGACCATTTTAAGTAGGAAGCATACAGGACTCTGTTTACCTCAGCAGGGGGAACTTTTCTCCCCTAAGTTGGAATAAGTGCCAGTATTTTTAGTTGGCTACTTTCAGATCTAGGATCCTGGTTTAGAACCATCACACAATTTGGAATTGTCATGTTACTTTCAATTGTGTACTTGTTGCCTGTCAAATCTTTTTAAAAATGATGTACTCAGACGATCTCCAACGCTTACAATCTTGATAAATACGGACTATAGATGGGGAAATGCCTGAAAGTTCTCCCTGCTACGACTCATTACTCAAATTTGACCTCAACAGGTTTCCAATTTGTACAATTTCCCTCCAAAGTGGGACATAACACCCAGGAAATATCCTTCCTGGCACTAAGGGACAAAAGGTCACTGAATTAAGAAGAACCTGACAATCAGCGATGCTTTTGGAGAAAGATCTTGACCAAAAGGAGGAAATGTGAAAAATAATAAAGGGGAAACCTCATTAAAGTGGAGAAGAGATGATAGAAGGGGAGGCTAAAAGGGGATCTCATACCACTTAACGTCAATTATAGGAAGAACTATCAATTACAGACCCCAACAGAAGAGTTTCAATAGGAAAGAACCATTGATTACAGGTCCCAGTAGGGAAAGATGTACACTGCACCTCCTACAAAATACAGACCACTCCTGCAACTCAGCCAAGGAGAAACCGTCACCTTGAACCTGAACTGACTGTTCTCCCACGGACTTTGGGTCAAAATAATCCCTCCCAACTTCTTCCTTCTTCTCCATAAAATCATTCTCTCCTTTGTTGAACTTACCTATGGTTTAGCCATAGCTTGCACGCAGCGAACTGAAATGCTTTGTTATTCCAGAATAAACCCATTTTTGCTAGTAAAATAACAGGATTTTATTTTTAAGGACAACTTAATATCTACTCTTATTGTTCACAAAGGGACCCAAGAAACAGCAATGGGGTGGGGGAGGGTGGATACCTACGGCATTTCGACACTCAGGAACGCACCACCGCGGGATAAAAGTAACTGGGCCACCTCTTCCTAAAGCAGAGAACCTTCGGAGGGCGACGCCGCAGTCTGAAAAGCGCGGGCCTGCGGACGCCAGACGCGGTGTCACACGCAAGGTGGCCCGCTGGAAACACCGTCCCCCCTCCAAGGGATCCGAGTGTAAGGGGGAGAGGAGACGAGACTCTAATTAAGGACCTAGGACCTCATCCTCGTCCCTGCCAGCGCACCACAGGACCGTCTCTTCACTCTGGCCATTCCAGACCCCGACAGACGAGCTGCACAGCAGTATCTGTCCTCTCCGGATTCACCTCCCTAGATTTCTACCCGGACCGTTTGGGGAGGTACTCTGAATCTTATTTCCGGTGGCGGAGAGGCGCAGTTGCCATGGTAATTAAAGGAAAGGCCGAGGTCGGTTGCGCTGCGGTGACAGGATCACGGAATCCGTGGAGAGAATTGGCTGTGCTTCCTCGCGTGTGAGCTGGAATTAGGTAGCAAACAGCTGGCTGTCTCTGTGTCTGCGCTGCGCCCTGCCTCGCTGTCCGGCTTCCTTCCCTCTCACCTGCTTCTTTTACTTCTCTTGCCATACCAACGCTGGGTCCGTGTGTACCTAAAGTGTACGTAAAACCGCATCTGCGTCGTAGAGAAATAAAAAAACAGAGAGGTTGCCCGAGATCAGCTGTGAACGTATTTCAGCGTGTAGGGCCGGGGACTGGGCGGCTGTGTTTCCCTTGGCCCTTCAGTAAGCCTTAGGCGCTTGTTAACAGTTTATTTTTCTTGCTATTGTGTGGCGGGTTATTTATGGAGCCGTTTGCTACAGTGTGCTCTGTAGGCCCCTGTCTTGGTCTCGGGCTGGAGTTTTAAGTGAAGGCGGTTTCCAAGCCTGAGGGGTGCAGTTGTTTATTTATTTAAGCTTCCGTTTGGTCTCTCGTCACAAAAAGGGAAAGAATAGACTTCTGAAACATTTCTACTGTGGGATTTCCACGTAAGGTAGTCACCTTATTTGGAAAGAGTATTCGAGGACGATCCCACCCTCCCCCCCAAAATACTTAAATTTAAAAATTGCTTGCTGCAAAATGAACATTCATTCTTCCTTTCTTATCGGAACAGTTTTTCCCCCCCACATTTGTGAGGAGATGCGTGCACGCATATGTGGTTAAAACTGATGCTTAATTATAGCGATATCAATTCGCAGTAACCAGACTGTGACACCACATCCCTATGGGGTCCTTCTAAATCTGGTGTAATATGAAAGTGTCAGGCAGGCATTCTGTGTATTATAAATAGGGTACTTCATCCATGATAAGCGATTATTATCTTTCTTTCCCAAGTGTAAAAGACCTATATAATTCAAGAAGGTGCAAGTGATTTAGGCCTCCTGAGTAAGAATCCAATGAGTCCTGAAGGGGATCCTACCTGTGTCGTCTTATTGTTGAACTTGAAATATTCAATTTATTAGGTTGGAATGTATTTTTAGAAGTCAAAACTGGGTAAAATAATGTTGGAAGCTGTTAGACCACTAACAGCTAATTGTTGGAGCACAATTTAGTGCCTCAGTAACTATTGTACAAGAAGCCTTCATTCACATTAATAAAGAAGAAACTGTTATCAAAATTTACTGCCTCTTGTTACTGCTAGCTGGGTGACATCTCTGTCTCTCAATTTCCTTATCTGTAAAAGGGACAAAAAATACCTGACCACTGTAATAAAGATAAATTAAGATGTACGATAGTTCTTTAAGGCTTATGAGCTGAGGTACTGTATAACCTCACAACATTATTTGTAATGAATGCAGTAAAATCTCACAATAATGCTTTAAATAGGATCCAAAAAATTCAGTCATTCAAAATGTTGGCCAGCATTATTGAGATGTTGCTGAAGTGACCTTGTTGCTCCTGCTGAGGTGATGGATGCCAACTGCCAATCACATTACATCCAAATTCTCATTGTTGTAGAGTTTCACTCTTTCAAAGTTTATTTAGCACTTATTACTGCAAGGCATTGTTCTGTATGTTTCACGTGTATTAACATTTAATCCTCATGACAACCCTATGATGACTTAACTTACTGTCCTCTTTTTTTAAAAGATTTTATTTATTTGAGAGAGAGAGAGCACAGGAGAGAGAGCGTGAGCACAAGTGGGGGGGAAGGGCAGAGAGAGAGGCAGGCTCCCCGCTGAGCAGGGAGGCCGATGTGGGACTCTATCTCAGGACCCTGGGATCATGACCTGAGCCGAAGGTAGACACCTAATCGACTGAGCCACCCAGGTGCCCCAACTTACTGTCCTCTTATTTTGAGAGTATTGTTGTGTGCTTTTCCTTTCCTCTATGATACTTATTTTGTTTTTATATTACATCTTTGCTTTGGCTTTATTCTTTTGGCTTTCTCATATATATGTATTTTCTATATATATTTTGTCTCATATAGTTGATTTTGAAATATGCACATATATATGTGTGTGTGTATATATATATATATATACTGCCAAAGGCTTATTCTAATTTAGCATATAATAATAACACCATATGCATATTATATTTGTCTTTTTTCCCCATATATGAAAACTGTAATGCTTTGATTCCTCTTCCCCCCATTTGAAAGGCAAAGTGACATTTGCATTTTAGGGGATTAACATTGATTAAAATTTTTAAATTATTTTCTAATAGAATGGCCATCAGTCCAGGAAGAGATGCAACTTTCTCCAGTCAGAAGTCAGCGCTTTCAGAGAGTCCTCGAACAAAGAAATTTCCACTAAGTGAAGAAGAGACATTTTATATGAATTGTAGAGCTGCCTACTTAACTGTTTTTAAAAGCAGCTTAGAAAACATTATTTCTAAAGAACAACTTTACTTGGGTAAATTTTTCTTTAAAATATACGTATTTTGCCTTATTTGTTGAAAGTTAATAGATCAGAAAGACAGGAATAAGAATTACATTGTTGAATCATCCCAGTTTCTTAGGGAAGCTTGAGCAATGGAACTACATTATGCTATTGTGCCATTTTATATATTTATATATTCTATGTAGCTTCAAAATAAAACATTCAGTGTTTATACAGACTAGATTAGTATTTTTAAAGCTTCCATCAATTACTTGCTTAGAAATATTTTTTAAAAAATTCTTACTTGGTACTTTAAGATTTATATAAGATTCTATATGGATATATATATTTATTTATATAAGATTTATAAGATTCTATAGTAGTAGAATTTAAAACACTTGACATCTGAATCACTAGCCTGAATTTGACCTATAATGGGGAAAATGTAAAGAATATATAAAAACAGGTTGAATGATTGTAAAAGAGAAATATTAGGAGATAAGTAAAATTTTAGAAGTGCTGTTTTTGTTTTTTTGTTTGTTTTTGTTTTTTTGTTTGTTTTTGGTGGGGGTAGGAGTTGGTCTTTATTTTATTTTTTTAAAGATTTTATTTATTTATTTGACAGAGAGAGACACAGCAAGAGAGGGAATACAAGCAGGGGGAGTGGGAGAGGGAGAAGCAGGCTTCCCGCCTAGCAGGGAGCCTGATGCGGGGCTCGATCCCAGGACCCTGGGATCATGACCTGAGCCTAAGGCAGACGCTTAATGACTGAGCCACCCAGGCACCCCAAGTTGGTCTTTTTTTTGCTTCTCTCCATTGTCATATCTAAAATTTCTCTGGTTGTAAATATCCCTCAAACCAGTGAATTTTGTCCTTGCCAGGTATATCAAATGACTTGGAGGTCTTTACTCTTGAAAAAGTGGTAAACAATACCAGATAACACTGAATACTCATGTCAATTTCATCAAGGCTAATAACTTTATGAATGGAGAAACTGAGTTATTTTGCCAAATTTAGAAGCGGTTTCCTTAAAGAAAAATTCTGACATATTTTTGAAGTAATGTCTTGGGTCTGTATCCAATAAGATCTCTATTTGAGGAAATCCATATTTGAAATATGAACATTGAAAATATTAAAATATTTTATTATAAACGATACAAACATTAAATTTATATTTTATTATAAACTGTAATTTTAGTTTTTATTCTTTTGAAAGTAGTCTGAGATCATGAATCTCCTGTTTAAAAGTTTAACCTGTATTTCGTTATTATGGCATTTAATTTGTGAATCAATAAGTATATATTACTAAGGTGCTACCAGTCTTAGACAATATTCTGGATAATTCAGTGTTTGTCTCTTCAGTGTTATATACACTTTTGGTTTTATGGTGGAATTCTCTTTGTAACATTATAATGATTGAGTTCAGATAATCTAGATTTTTAAAAAGTAGGGTAAACAAGTGATATCTTTCTTATTACTATATCTTTCATCTGTATCTTTCTGCCATTTATGCATATAACATGTGCTTTGACATTCCATTTCAAGGTTGGACAGAAGAGTAACATTATCAGAGTTTTAGAGTTCCTTTTTTTTCCAGCTTATAAATAATACAGGTATTATAGACTCACGTGAAAGCTTAAAGTAAACCCTGGCAAAAGATCAGTATTTTCGTGTAAACCTTTAAGCATTTACAGTTACAAATTTTTACTGTTACTAGACATAATAATGGACTCTCAACTAATTCTAAAATTAGAAATTTAGTTAGATTAGTAATTACTAGGTTATACCTATTTCTTAGATACGAGAATGTGTGTTTACTGAGTACATGTTTAGGCATAATTTTATTCTAAGAAAGTTGTTTTGTAATTAATAGTTCATTAAAAAAAGGTATTTTCTTTGTTTTTTTAGAGGGGGGAGGGGCAGAGGGAAAGGGAGAGAATCTTAAGCAGGCTCCATGCCTACTGCAGAGCCCAGTGTGGGGCTTGATCTCACAACCCTGAGATCATGACCTAGGCTGAAATCAATAGTTGGAGCTTAACCCACTGAGGCACCCAGGTGCCCCAAAAACCATTTTGTTATTGAAGACAGCACCAAGTATATGCTGACCTGCCATTTGGGAAAGAGTTACACACCCATTTTCCCAAAGCTGTACAGAAAATAGCATTTTCCTTTTTTTTTAAAGATTTCTTTATTTATTTTAGAGAGCGAGACAGAGCGCACAAGTGGGGATGGGGCAGAAGGAAAGAATCTTCATGCAGACTCCCCGATGAGTGCAGAGCTGACATGGGGCTCCATCCCACAACCCATGAGATCATGACCTGAGCTGAAACCAAGAGTCACAGGCTTAACTGACTGAGCCACCCAGGCGCCTCTCTTTCTTTTTTTTTTTTTTTTGAGTACTCTCCACCCCTAATGTGGGGCTTGAACTCGTGATCCCCAGATCAAGAGTCACATACTCCACCCACTGAGCCAGCCAGGCACCCCAGCATTTTCTTTCACATGGACTTTTGACTTCAAATCACAACTTCATTTAGGTCCTACTTGTATTCTTACCTTTTAAAAGGTGGCTGGTGATGGAATCCTAAAACACATGTACCTTTTCCCTGATTCTCTTAATAGATGAATTATGGAATTGTCCATTTTTATGCTAGGCAAAATACTTATCTTTTGTTCATTCCTAGGGCAACATGGTAATCAGGGCTTTTGTCTACATCCAAAATTAGCCTTTGGAAGTAAAAAAAAATTATATTGTCTCCACTGGTACAAACTTCCACAAAGGCTTTCTAGGTGCAACTCCTGTTAGCTCTACAAGTCACCTCGAGATGATCTTCTTATTTCCTTTTCTCTGCCAAAGTTATCTAGGTATGCTGCACTGTCATAATCTGGAGGATGGGAACATTTCTTTAGTCTGTGGACTTCTAATATGTTACTAACTTTAAATCATGACCATAGGTAGCAATTTTACACTTCAGGTGTGGAATTCCTATTTAGATTATAAAATTTAGGAACCAAGAAGTTTGAATCTCTGAAAAAAAACAAACCACCATGTATTATGCTTATACACAATGAATGTTCAGTATAATGGACTCACAAATGTCTGTATTTATTATCCTGCTCTAGTTTCTATTTCCTTGAGGATATTTTTAAAAATTGTTTTATATATATTAGTCCTTATTCATTATATTGTGCACTATCCAGATTATCATTTTTTAGTGCTAATTGACAATGCCCAGATCTTGTGAAATCTCACCTAAGATAGTTAGAAATACCCAATGTAAGGTTTTATAGTAGAAGTTGGTTAAGAAGTTGGTTAAGCACAAAGGACAGTACCTTTAAAATTTTATTAATTCTATCTACGGTGCTTAGGAATCTTATCACTGGTTCATTTTAGATAGTATTAAGTCTTAATATGTAGAGATTTGTTTAAGTTCAAATTACCAGTTTACTTCTTTTAAACAGTACAAAATACAATTGTTTAAAACAATTATATTTTAGTGTGTATGATATACACAAATACAAAGCCTTTCTCACATTGTAATTTGTTGCCTCTCATAGAAAATAAGGACATGCCTTTTAAAATAAGAATGTCTCACGAATAACTGGTTATAGGACTATTTTTAAAGATTCTGGTTAAAAATTAAGAGTAATTCAACCATTGCATCTCCATAATAGTCTTCTCTCAAACTATGTTGAGATTCTTGATTTTTAGCAAGTCTATAACTGCAAATAGATAAATTTTGTGCATATATTTGGTATTGTGACATGATTAATATTCTTGAATTAATGATTAATATTCATGATTAATATCTAACAATGATGAACATTTTAGATATCATGCCTTATTGACAGTAATTTTCTCAGATTAATGATTTCCTCATTTCATTAAGTTATTTGTTGGGCCAGAATACTTTTTGTGGTTATTCTTAGGTCCTCAAAACAATTAAGTGGATGGTTGTTTTTAATCTTTTTTTTTTTCAGGCACTTTTACAAAGTAAATCATATGTTATCAGTTAAACAATGTAGGTTGAGAACCAACTGTCAGAATAGGAAAAATATTTAATTCTGACATTAATAGATCAAGAATCTGTAGCTGGTAACACATATATTTTCTCATTTTTGAAAGTCAGGCATACATTGATATCACTAGATTATCAACCCCAAAGGTGTGTGTGTATTTTTGTGTAATATTGTAATGTATAATGATTGAAAGAAAAAATACTCTTAGATACCAATTCCAAATGTTACTCTAACAAGTAACACTTGTTTTATTGGGCAGCTCTACAGCATGCAGGAAGAAATCCATCCCAAAAGACCATTAATAAGTATTGGACTCCTCAAACTGCCAAACTGAATTTTGATGATTTTTGCATAATTTTAAGAAAGGAAAAACCTACTTCAAAAGCAGAACTACTAAAATCATTTAAGCAATTAGATGTAAATGACGATGGCTCTATTTTACACACTGACCTTTATAAACTTCTAACAAAGGTAAGATTTGTGAAATAGTTTTACAATATACATTGCTAATAAAACTGTTGGAATTCTAGCTTTGGCTACTAAGGCCACATTAAAAATAACTATTTCATTGGCAGGTGAAATGAATCACATATATGTTGTTTATAAAGTACTTAAGGATCCTTCTGGATGAAAGGTGCTCTGTAAATAAAACATAAAGTATAAAATTGAACCCATGTTGCAATCCCCTTGTGTTCCTTTGCAATTATTTGCTGCCCAGAACTTTTTTTTTTTAAGATTTTATTTTTATTTTGAGAGAGAGAGAATGAGAGACAGAGAGCATGAGAGAAAGGAGGGTCAGAGGGAGAAGCAGACTCCTTGCTGAGCAGGGAGCCCGATGTGGGACTCGATCCCGGGACTCCAGGATCATGACCTGAGCCGAAGGCAGTCGCTTAACCAACTGAGCCACCCAGGCGCCCCTGCCCAGAACTTTTTGTAATTCAGGAATAGATTCATATGTGATAAGTAAAAGGGAAACATAGTATAAGTGGGATTGGGAATCCATTCTGATTCTTGGTATACTGTGAGAAATTATAATTACTGTAAATTCAGTAGTAGCATTATTACTGGATTGATGATATATATTGTTGAAATTTAATAAACAAGTTCATACTTTTATGAAATTTAATAAAATTGTGAAATTTTATTTTATGTAAGTTTTATTCTTGCTTGACATAATACTCATTCTAAGATTTATAATGAAACCATATATTCAAACGGACTTGTAGAAAAGATTAAAGTGAATTTCCACTCTCCCCCTTCCCCTGCATGACAAAGTGATAGTCATGTTGCTTTAAAATAAATCTTGTTTTAGGGCGCCTGGGTGGCTCAGTCGTTAAGCTCAGGTCATGATCCCAGAGTCCTGGGATCGAGCCCCGCATCGGGCTCCCTGCTCAGCGGGAGGCCTGCTTCTCCTTCTCCCACTCCCCCTGCTTGTGTTCCCTCTCTCTGTGTCTCTCTCCGTCAAATAAATAAATAAAATCTTTAAAAATAAATAAATAAATCTTGTTTTTTCAGAGAGGTGAGAAGATGACTCGAGAAGAAGTAAATGCCGTAATAAGTTTGGCAGATGTAAATGCTGATGGCAAATTTGACTACATCAAGGTACATAAGATGATGTTAATGTAAATTTGTATACTGTGTAAGAGAAAAATTTTTAAAAGAGCATATCTTTTTAATATTGGCAGTGATATACTTAATATGTTGTGTACAAATCGTACTTGAAATTTAATCTAAAGAGTATTGTAATCTGATGACTACATTAGAAATAATAAAGGTAAAATACATGCATGTGCTCACACACACAGACACTCAAACACAGAGAGAGACTCTCCTCAGGAATACACCTTTTCTGGGATGGAAGAATCTTAAAAATTATTTAGAACAAACTCAAGTCTACACGTCTTATAAAAAAATAATAAATCACCTCTCTTTGTGTAACATTTTATTTTCTCTCAGAATATGACCTCCTCATTGAATCATGGCTGCATTTCATTAGGTCACTTGAGGGTGGTCAATGTGATTTCAAGAAAATAAAATGAGTAACCTAGTTCAATAGGAAATATATTCCATCTATCAGTCTATCCCTTGCCTACTAATGTGCATTTGCCTCCTCCCAAATGTATGATTGAATGTCTTACCCACTGGACTATTTTTTTTTTTATTTCCTATAGTTTTGTAAATTATATGTGACAACCGTTGAGCAATGTCTCAAAACTACTGTAGAAAAACTGGAGGTTGACAGTAAACTGAGGCATCAACAGTTTGGAAGCCACACTGAAGGATCCCCTGAAAGGGACCCATCACCAGTACCGAAACCATCACCTAGAATCATAAGAAAAACTGATCAGGAAACATTCTCAAATAAAGGTATTTACTTTTGACACTAAAGATTTCTTGATCAAGAATGAAGGATCATATTCAGATAAATTTTTCTTCTATCTTAGCTTATCAATGATAAATGAGAATCCAACTTTTGTTAGCTACTGTTTCTAGACTCTCAGCTGTAAAAATCTATTGAAGTAAAAATTTTATTATGGAACTTGACTTGGCTATGCTCATTATATTTTGTTAAAACTAAAATGTCAGGGTAAAGAGTGACATATTGAAATATAGAATCTTATTAGTAGCCCATATATTAGGGACCATTAAAGCCTGATAAATATGAAACTTCTGACTTTATTTCAATAGGAAGAACAAAAAGAAAGACATTAATACACATGCCTTTTATACTACACTGTATTTAGAAACAGACTTAGTATCGACAACTTGTCATAATGTGAGACCAAATAACTATTACTTGTTACAGGTGATACCAGCAGTTCTTTACTGGCAACAACTAGAAAGTTCAAAACATCTGTTTCTTTCACAATTACCATGGGTGCTAATAGTAACCGAAACTCAAAGTTAACTGAGCCAAACTCAATAAAGGTATTGTATTTTATATTATTTATTTTTTAAGGTTTTATTTATTTATTTGAGAGAGAGCATGAGCGAGGGGGAGGGGCAGAGGGACAAGCCGACTCACTGCCGAGTGGAGAGCCTTATGACGTGGGGCTGGATCCCAGGACCCTGAGATCATGACCTGTGCCGAAGTCAGACACTTAGCCAACTAAGCCACCCAGGTGCCCCAAAGGTATAGTATTTTAAATTAATAGGTAAGACTTTTTCTGAAAAATATTTTTTTTTTTTTAAGATTTTATTTATTTATTTATTCATGAGAGACAGAGAGAGAGAGAAGCAGAGGCAGAGGGAGGATGCGGGACTCGATCCCAGGATTCCAGGATCATGACCGGAGCCGAAGGCAAACGCTTAACCAACTGAGCCACCCAGGCGTCCCAAAAAATATTTGACATTAAGTTTATAAATAACTATTCGGTGTCTACAGAGAACCAGTAAAGTTTGTGAAGTAATTTTCTGATATTTTTCTTTGTATTACTGCATTTCAGTTTTAATAATTTTAAACTAAAAATGATGGATAAGAATAGTATTAAAAAATCTTTAGTTTGAAAGTGATGACTTTTCAGTTTTTGAACTTGAAGAATTGATTATCTGAATATGTACTTTGCAAGCAATTTTTTAATTTTGTTTAACAAATATTTTCCATAGGTATTTCTTATAAATAAATCGTTCATTCAATATCAGTTCCTATGAGAGAAAGACAACAAAGTCACTTTGCTAAGTCAGTATTTGTGGAGTGTTAATATTGATCTTCTTCCTTTGTTTTCCCTTTTTAGACTCAACCTATACTAGTTTTCTTTCAACAGAAAATAAAGCTACAGAAATATAAAACATTAACTGGAAACTGCTAGGATACATTAAAAATGTGTACCTAGAGACCTCTGTAAAAGGGGGAAAAATGGTTATGACCACATACTATAACTGCTGTTAGAAAACTGAACTGATTGTTCTCAAGGGCTACATTTTTGTTTCAAATAACAACTCTGTATTTGTTATTGAACTCTGAAGTCCCTTATATCTTTAAATTGCTAGAGAGTGACATTTGTTCTATATTAAAATTTTAAAACATTATCTCCAAGGAATTTTGTTCAGACTGTTTAGGAATCTTTACACCCTAAGCAATTTGATGTGCATGTCCAACATGTTCACACACAATATTTAGTGCTCCACCAATATTATTTTCCACCAATGGAAGATTCCTGTATTTTGCAACTAAATTAAATGTTCATAAAATTAACTTATTAAATAATTGTAGTTTACCTAACTCAAAACTATAAATTAATAATTTTAACCAGTATAGAGAAATATTAATATGGATTATATTAAAACCATAATAAGACTTTTTCTCAGTGTCATCCTCCTGTTAATTGGGCCCTTACTAATACAATTTCTTAATGTAGTTTAACTCAAAAAATATTTATTAAAAAGGTAATATATGCCAGCTGTTTTGCTTAGTATAAAATATGGGTATTATATTAAAAAATAAAAAAATGTACTTGACTATTAATATACCAAGGTAGTACAGCATAGTATTTCATTTATTCATTCATTTATTCAACAAATATTTATTGAGTGGTAACTCGGTGCCAAGCACTGGTTTAGGTACTGATTAAGAGCTTTGAATAAAGGGCGCCTGGGTGGCTCAGTCGTTTCGCATCTGCCTTCGGCTCGGGTCATGATCCCAGGGTCGTGGAATCGAGTACCACATCGGGCTCCCTGCTCAGCAGGGAGCCTGCTTCTCCCTCTCCCACTCCCCCTGCTTGTGTTCCTGTTCTCACTATCTCTCTCTGTGTCAAATAAATAAATAAAATCTTAAAAAAAAAAAAAAAAAGAGCTTTGAATAGAGATAGGCCTATCCTTGAATTTTAGCTTTGTCACTGGTAAGTTAGTCAGCAGCTCTTCTGAGTCTCAGTTTCCTTATCTGTAAATTTAAAATAATTATATTTAGTGTGTTTTTGAAAGATTTAAATCATCTCACATGTATTAAACATTTAGCACAGTGCCAGGAACATAGTAATCACTTTAATAAATAATACTGTTATTAATATTCTAGAACTAAGAAATGACTTAGGTATTTATATGGGAATAACATGATGAAAGTATAGTTTAAGAACTTATGCTACTGGGGCACCTGGGTGGCTCAGTTGGTTAAGCGTTTGCCTTTGGCTCAGGTCATGCATGATCCTGGGGTCCTGGGATTGAGCCCTGTGTCAGGCTCCCTGCTTATCAGGGATTCTGCTTGTCCCTCTCCCTCTGTCTCTGCCCCTGACTCTCTCTCAAATAAATAAATAAAATCTTTAAAAAAAAAAAAAGAAGATGGCATACTGTCAACTTTTAAAATCTGTGACTTTCATATAAAATTAATGTGTTTTGGAAATACTTCATAGTCTTCATATTATTTACCTGACTTTTTATTTTTTAAAGATTTTATTTATTTATTTGACACAGAGAGAGAGAGAGCACAGGCAGGGGGAACAGGAGAGGGAGAAGTAGGCTCCCTGCTAAGCGGGGAGCCCGATGTGGGGCTCGATCCCAGGACTCTGGGATCATGCCCTGACCCTAAGGCAGATAGATGCTTAACCGACTGAGCCACCCACAAGCCCCTTACCTGACATTTTGTATCCGCTTTCTGATCCTGATACTGCCCACTATTGTTTACTATCTGATATTTCTTAGATGAGCTGAAATGATTTTTCTAAAAAAAAATCTGTGAATTTTAAAGATTCTGTTATTCAGCAGGATTCAGTTGTTTGCATTTTACTTTGAATTTTTAAAATAAATTTCAGAAGTTTTATAAATACTCTGAGAAGTACTTGTTATAAATATAGTTATTGTGTGATTTATTTTTTTAGTTAAATTTTTTATTTTTTTAATTTAAATTCAATTAATTAACATATAGTGTATTATTAGTTTCAGAGGTAGAGTTCAGTGATTCATCAGTTTTCTATAACACCCAGTTCTCATTACATCCCATGCCCTCCTTAATGTCTGTCACCCAGTTACCCCATCCCCCTACCCCGTCCCCCACCCCAGCAATCCTCAGTTTGTTTCCTATGGTTAAGAGTCTCTTATAGTTTGTCTCCCTCTCTGATTTCATCTTGTTTTATTTTTCCCTCCCTTCCCCTATGCTTCTCTGTTTTGTTTCTTAAATTCCACATATGAGTGAAATTCTATAATTGTCTTTCTCTTATTGACTTATTTTGCTTAGCATAAGTGTGATTTGTTTTAATTGAGATTGATAGAAAAAGTTACTAGAAGAACTGTTAAATTAATTTTCTTCAAATACTTTAAATCTATTTTAAACAAGTTTTGTACCTCAATTTCATGTGGAGTGGAGAAATATGGAATTGGGACAGAGCAAGTTCTTTTCAGAAGTTAGAAAATTGTTGAAATGGGGTATGCATAAATCAGACTTTAAACTACAAATTCACACAATTGGTAAAGGACATGCATTACAGGAGGAAAATAAGACCCTTTCTATAGATCACATGTAGGTACTTTATCACTATTTGTTTTTAATCTGAGTCCTGTTTGCTTAGGTTTTGTAATGTGCAAGGAATGTTAGGAATTTTTCTTTGAGAGAAGAATAGCTTTGATTGCCAGTCATGACTAGAATTTGAGAAAGCCCAAACCATGAGTTGTAAACTCTAGAGATGCAATACTTCCTATATTCAGACTCCTAGAATGTGTTTTAGAAATGTGTATATGTATTGTATAAAACAAAATGTTATATAACATATGCGTATGTTGGGTATAGTTGTATAAGGTATTTGTTTTATATATGTCTATGTATATAACAATACAAATGTAAACATATATACAATACAAACATATATACAATATAAACATTTATATACATATATATAAATATAAACATTTTAAAATAGAAGTGATTGTCTAAATTTTTGTGAAGACTCCAAATAATTTTGTCACAAAGATCCTCATATTTTCAAAATGATGATCGATTCAACTTGTCAATGAGATGGCAATCCATATAAATTCCTCTAAGTCTATGCTAGATTTACTGCTTAGATTAATTCTACCTCACCTAAAACTTTAATAACAATATAGAATTGTATGTCAAAACAAATTACATTCTCTACAGTGTTCCAAGAAAAATGTAACTTTACTGATACATTTAAATCTTTTGATAAGTAGAATTTTCAACTCAACTATTTTTAATTTGTACTTTTCAGCATTTCCTTATACACTGTGAATGAAAATAAGTAAAATTTGTATATATATGACAAATGAATTAACAGTTTTTTCCTTTTATATGAATTTACCTGAATTGGTAGAATATAGCACCACCTTATGCTCTGTGTAAGAATTACAAGCCACTATTTTATTTCTGCTTTATATTGTTAAAAACTGTATCACAGAATTTCTTACACTGTCATTCTAAAAGTTTTTAAAAAACTCAGCCTCCTTCCATTTTTCTCAAAATACTCCAGCTGTCAACTTAATCTATAATCCTTTCAAATTGATTTATTTGAATGAGCCAGCCACTTTATCAGTACTTTTTTCTTTTAATTCGTAACATTTTAGTCTAGGTTCTAGAGGAAAAGCTTTGTGTGATTGAAAGGCTGTTTGTTTCAAAAGAAATTTAGGTTGAAGAAGCATTGTGTTTTTAGTAACTGTGGCAGATCTTAAGAATTTGAATGCTTTCAGGGCGCCTGAGTGTCTCAGTCGGTTAAGCAGCTGCCTTCGGCTCAGGTCATGATCCCAGGGTCCTGGGATCGAGCCCCGCATCAGGCTCCCTGCTCGGCGGGGAGTCTGCTTCTCCCTCTCCCTCTGTCTGCCGCTCTGCCTGCTTGTGCTCTCTATCTCTGTTAAATAAATAAATAAAAATCTTTAAAAAAAAAAAAGAATTTGAATGCTTCCTTTTAAGCAGGAGAGCTACAAATTCTCCTAGTAATGACATTATTTAGTATTAAAAATAATCTGATTATTACATTGAAGTTTGTTTGATATAATGTGGCATTTGTCTTATTTCTGTTTTATAATAACTGTTTTTCCATCATTTTCCAGCCTTATTAACCATGTACTGTAGTATCTAGGTTGGCTGTCTTTCCAAGGAAACTTATAAATTCCCTTCCTGGAACTTAGGAAAGACCTCCAGTAATAATGCTTAGCTCACTCCCCAGCTAAAGGCATCTCCTGTCAGCTCATAGCACTGCCCCTTAAGAAGTACAGTAAGCATATGGAAAAATTCTTCCATCTTTGAGTTTCTCAAATGTCACATACTATGTTCACTACCAGTGTACCAGGCAAAATGCAATATAGGCACACCTTGTTTTATTGTGATTCACTTTATTGCGCCTCACAGATATTGCATTCTTTTTAAGTTTTTATTCATTCATTTATTTAAGTAGTCTCTACATCCAACATGAGGCTCAAATTCACGACCCCAAGATTTAGAGTTACACACTCCCTGACTGAGCCAGTCAGGCACCCCTGCATTTTTTTTTTTAATTGAAGGTTTGTGGCAACCCTGTGTCAAGCAAGTCTATTGGTGCCGTTTTTTCAACAGCATTTGCTCACTTTGTATCTCTGTGTCACATTTTGGTAATTCTCTCAGTATTTTAAACTTTTCATTATTATTATAGTTGTTATGGTTATCTGTGATCAGTGATTATGACTTGCTGAAAGTTTAAATGATAGTATTTTTTAGCAATAAAGTATCTTTTAATTAAGGTATGTACATTGTTTTTTAGACATAATGCTATTGCACACTTAATAAACGATAGTATAGTGTAAACATAGCTAACTTTTCTGTGCACTGGGAAACCAAAAATATTGTATGACTTGCTTTATTGTGATATTCATTTTATTGCAGTGGCCTGGAACCAAACCTGCAATATCGCCGAGGTACACCTGTATTTTTTAGTTTGTTTAAACACTTTATTAACTGTGGGGGAGGGGACTGCAACACCCATGATTAAATACAAATTTTCCAGCTACTGAAGTCTGCATTTTTCAATAAGGAACCCAAATAATTATTTTTATCGTTTTTAAAAAGATTTTATTTATTTATTTGAGAGAGAGAGGGAGAGAGAGGGAGAGCATGAGCAGGGGGAGGGGTGGGGGTAGAGGGAAAGCAGACTCTCCGCTGAGCAGGGAGCCCCATGCAGGGCTCAATCCCAGGACCCCAGGATCATGACCTGAGCCAAAGGCAGGCACTTAACCAACTGAGCCACCCAGGTGCCCCCGACTATGTTTATCTTAACACTCCAATATATGGGTAATTCCAAATGATAATGCTTTCTCATACTTTATAGTAATTTCATAAACATGAGCTTTCTTTTTCTTTTTAACATGAGCTTTCTTTAAATGCCAGACTTTGAAAAAATCATGGCAGATATTTAAATGTGAAAAAGAACCGAATTTTGAATATAGCTGGTAGTTTGGAGAGAGAGTAAGGAGACCTAGGTCCAGCTCTGGTTCTGCAATCAAGGACAATTGTGACAAGTACATTCCTTTATTTTTCAGACTTTCATCAATCAAAAGAGAAGTCTGGACTGGATTGCTTTTTAGACTTCTTCTGCCTTAAATATTTTATAATTCTAAACTAGTATCCCTTACCATTCCATATGGGTGACTATAAACATATTCATAAAATACTTTAGATGCAATTCCATTTGGTAATGCTATAGTCAAAATTGATTTGAAAGGAAAACATGTTTTCCATTTGATGTCAGAATCTTAATTCAAACTGTCTCAAATGGTAACTTGTCTAAATACCGTGGGAGTGTATCTTTCCTTTCTTCTCTGTAACAATTGTCATCTTCCAGGGTCATGTTGATTATACCATGGCCAATTGGCTTTGAAGTAATGTCAGCATCTGTTGTTAGTCCTTAATATATTCTCATCCAAGGGATTTACAGGGAGGCTAAATGAAAATCTGTATATACTCTTACTCATTATTAATAGTTGAACTTTTGGCTCAAGTCCCCGTTTGAGCCTCATTGAGTTATAAAAATTTTGAATTTGGTACCCAGAGTATATTTTGTTTTGGAAATATGATCTAATGGTAGAAGCATTGATCCAAAAGTCTTAGGCTATAGACCTAATATTTCTACAAACTCCTTGTAAAATTCAGATTCTGTATAACCTCTGGGTACCTTAATTTCTCTGTTTATTAAAATGACTAATTTATATCTACCCCTATTGCCTCATAGGGATGTTGTTGAAATATATATAATGACTTGTTTCTGTCATGGGCAATATACTTACAAAGATGAATTCCAATAATTTAAGGTCACATTTTAATTTATGAGAATTAAAAGTACACATATCTTTTATACCCCAAAGGTGTGACAGTGCTTGTGATTAATGACTGACTGAAAGCTTAAGTAGTAGTTCAGCAATAATGGTAATTTCTTAAAATTCAGTTTAAGAAGAAATCTCCAAAGAAAAGATGAATATAAAAATGGAAAACTTACGTAAGTTGAAAAGTAACCAAAACTAAAGTAAAAGAAACAGAGAAAATACATACATCAAAGCTTACAAAGGGTAGTCAACATCTAAAACAGTCAAGAGAATTTATTAAAATATGTAACAAAAATATCAAGTCTGTGATAGACCTATGAAAATAGAGGATGAATAGGCAGTTCACACAAAAGGAGACAAAAATAATAAACACATGGGGAAAAGTCCAACCTTGCTAGTAATCAGAGAAATTCAAATTAATGCAGAAATTGTTAAAAAACCATTTTAATTATTATATCATTTTATTGCATAAATATAAATTGACACAAAAATTGATACAACACCATATACAAAAATATGTGGAATACTATAATGAATATTTTATGTACCCACACCTTGCTTCCCACCATCACCCAGTTTTGTTTTGTTTTTTTTAGATTTATTTATTTATTTTTTATTTGAGAGAGAGAGAGCATGAGCTGGGGGAGGGGTAGAAGGAGATGGAAAGGGAGAGAGAATCTCCAGCAGACTCCCCACTGAGCATGCAGCCCTATGCCATGCTCCATCCCAGGACCCTGAGATCATGACCTGAGCCCAAACCAAGAGTTGAATGCTTAACCGAATGAGACACCCACGCGCCCCCCCCACCCAATTTTTTGAATGATAACACTAATGACCAAGTTATGGTAGTGGCAAAATTACTACAATAATCATTGTTGGTGGTATTGTAAAATTGGATCACTGTTTTACAAAGCAATATGGTAACACATGTCATTAGCCTTAAAAGTGTGCTTACTTTTGGCCGGGAGTTCTTTTGAAGGATATTATTCATGAAAGGAAAAGCATTTAGACAAAGTAGTCTTCATTTTATTATTATTTATACTGATGAGAAATTAGAAATGATTTAGATATTCAACATTTTAGAAATAAGTAAGTAATGGTATACCAACTCAATGGATAATTATAGATCCAGTTAAATTGAAAAAACTAAATATTGCTTAGCAAAATGGGCTTTTTCATTGTGGCAAAATATACATAACATAAAATTTACCATCTTAACCATTTTTAAGTGTATAGTTATGTGCATTAAGTACATTCACATTGTTGGGCAACCACCACCACTATCCATCTTTAGAACTTTTTCATCATCCCCAACTGAATCTCTTTACCCATTAAACAGTAACTCCCCATTTCCTCCACTTTTCACTCTTGGCAAATACTGCTCTACTTTCTGTCTCTGAATTTAACTAATCTAGGTACCTCATATAAGTGGAATCATAAAATGTTTGTCCTTTGTCTGGCTTCCTTCACTTAGCATAATGTCTTCACGGTTTATCCATGTGCAGCATATGTTAGAATTTTATTCCCTTTTAAGGCTGAAAATGTTCCATTGTATGTATATTCCACATTTTGTTTATCCATTCAATCATCAGTAGACATTTGGATTCTTTTCACCATTTGGCTATTGTGAATAATGCTGCTATGAAGATGGGTGTACAAATATCTGTTTGATATATATCCAAAAATGGAATTGCTGGATCATATAGTAATTCTGTGTTTAATTTGGGGGGGGGGGGGGAACTGACAAGCTTTCGTCTATATATTTTTTTCTGGCCTGTGTTTTTGGTGTCCTATCCAAGAAATAGCCAAATCCAATGTCATGAAGCTTTTCTACTATGTTTTCTTCTTAGAATTTTATAGTTTAGTACTTACATTTAGGTCTTTGATCCATTTTGTGTTAATTTTTATATATGGTATAAGGAGTTCAAATCAATTATTTTGCACTTGGATATCCAGGTTTCCCAGCTTCATTTGTTGACCAGATTGTCCTTTCTCCCATTGAATGGTCTTAGCATCCTTTTTTTTTTTTTGTTAAGATTTTATTTATTTATTTTCGAGACAGAGCATGCATGAGGGCAAGTCAGGGGAGGTAAGGGGAAGGGAGAGGGACAAGCAGACTCTGAGCAAAGTGTGGAGCCTGACACCGGGCTAGATCTCAGGATCCCAAGACCATGACCTGAGCCAAAACCAAGAGTCGGGGGCTTAACCGAATGAGCTACCCAGGTGGTCTTAGCATCCTTGTTGAAAACTACTTGATCACGCATGTGAGAGTTTATTTCTGGGCTATCTATCTATGCCATTGGTCTATATATTTGTCCTTATGCCTCTATCACACTGTTTTGATTACTGTAGCTTTGAAGTGAGTTTTTATTTTTTTTTATTTTTTATTTTTATTCTTTTTAAATCAGGACATGTAAGTCCTCCAACTTTGTTCTTATTTTTCAGTAGCAAAATATTTTAGATATAACATTAAATAGAAAAGATACAACATAAAATAATGTTAATTAGAATATAAAAAATAGGTTTCTATCTAAGGCCAGTCGTAGGAAGGATTACATAGAAATCAAACTAGGATGGTAGAATTATGGAGATTTTTTCCCCCTATTTCTAAATTTCTAATTTTAAATTTATTTTGGTTCTATGAAAATAACATAAAATATGAAAATAATTACCATTTATACAATGGAAAAATGATGTATAAATACATGTTAGGATTATTTAGCCTTTAAAAAAAAGTGGGTGAGAAATCATTCTCAGTGTAAATTATGTTTGTTCTTGCCTTTTTAGTGCCATAGTAGATGATTCTATAATGGATTACTAGTATTTTTTATATTATTGTATACAGCTAATGCATACCTTTTCAGTAGCTTTCTTAATATGATTAAAGCCTTGAGCTTATTATTTAAATATCATCCAGATAATTTTTCAAAATCCTTTTTTATGGGGCACCTGGGTGGCTCAGTCGTTAAGCGTCTGCCTTCAGCTCAGGTCATGATCCCAGGGTCCTGGGATCGAGCCCCGCATCAGGCTCCCTGCTCAGCCGGGAGCCTGCTTCTCCCTCTCCCACTCCCAGTGCTTGTGTTCCCTCTCTAGCTTTCTCTCTCTCTCTCAAATAAATAAAATCTTAAAAAAACAAAACCAAAATCCTTTTTTATAAAGTCATTTCAAAACCTTGTAAATATGTTTGGAAGTCATTAGGAATAGAACAGAAATATGTTATACATTATAGGTAGACAAACCTAATGATAAATTGAAGAGCATTTTTGTACACATTTATGGCAATGGCACAATTTCTCATATCTTCAGTGGAGAATTTTTTTACTTTCTGCATATAGCGTCATCTTCAAGTTTTATTTAAAACTTAAGAGATCCAGGAGCTATTAGTTTCGACCAGAAGGGATTTGGCTAACCAGAAATAGCAGAACTAATCGTATAGAAGTCTTTCTCAAAACTGATGTTTATGAGCATTTTGTTACAGCTGTAAAACTTATTCAGTATTCTTTTAGTTACCTGGACTTGAGACGGTTATTTTCGTTGTCATGTACTTTAACTTTTAAATACAAAGTCATCACTTTTCCTTTCAACATCAGTTTTAGTGGCCCTTAGTCATTTTTACTATGTTCCAAGCACTAATCCTGCCCTAATTATTGTGGCAGCATTTTTTAAAAAGATTTATTTATTTGAGAGAGAGAGAGCGAGAGAGCACATGAGTGGTGGGAGGGGCAGAGGGAATGAATCCTCAAGCAAACTTCACTGAGCAGAGCCTGACTCAGGGTGGGAGGTGGGGAGGGCCCTTGATCCTGTGACCCGTGAGATCATGACCTGAGCCAAAACCAAGAGTTGGACACTCAACCGACCGAGCCACCCAGGTGCCCCTGTAGCAGCATTTTTATTTATTTATTTATTTATTATTTATTTTATTACTCTGTTTCAGTACTTCTCCCACTCTCATGAACTTCATTTTTCTTACTTCTTTTTTCCATTATGTCTTTTCCTAGCTTTTCATTATCTAAATTCTGCTAATCCTTCAAGATACGGTTCATAGATTGCCCTCTCAGTTTTTATGGATGCAACCCCCCCCATCAGTCAGACACTATTGAATACCTACAATGTGCCAGGCATTATTTTAGGAACTAGAGTTATTATTTTGCACATGTGATTATTTTCTTGTTCTAACCATGTACTATAATTGAATTGTGTTAGGCCGGTTTTTTGTTTGTTTGTTTTACCTCTTAATGATGTCGCAAATTCCTGGAGGTCAGTGCTCTATTTGACATTTCTTTTATATCCTCCTCAGGTTTCTCTTTATTACTCTGCATGCTGGAAACATTTAATAAGTGTTTGAAAAAAATTTTTTTCCTTCATTTCAGGAGTGGCAATGTGTACAATCAAAAGGTTGCTTTTTCTTAGAAGAAGATGGTGAAATCATTAGTCATCAATATAGGATGCAAATAGCTCAGAGATCCATGGTTTATCTAACAATTAAACCATTAAACCTGAGTCAAGTTGAAGGCAAGTTTTAAGTTTTTCATGTATTTTTAAAATTTCAATTTATGCCCTCTTTGAAAATACTTATGTAAATATTTGGTAGCCTTAGTAAAGAAAATAATCTACCTAAGAAACATGGTTACATATACTTTAAGAAAGAAAGCATTAGTTTATACTTGGACTATGTTATCATATTTTACAAAGTATTTAGGTTGCTTTTCGTTATGTTTAAAACATTATTTTCATTCATTTAAAAACAAGAACAAAGTGTACCCTGGTTTCTTCATGACATAGAATTCTAACTTTTTATTTACTAATTAAGTTTTAACTCTTCCATTTGTCAATTTTTTAAATTAATATGTTTAAGAGAAGTTCTATAGGAACATAATTTGGGGCAATATGAACTGCAGACAACCTTTCTGAATAATCTTTGCATTCATGGTAATATTGTTTTTTTGTATATAAGTGTTAGATACAAATTAATCTCCTAGTGTCTAAAATGGCTATTATATATATATATTTTAAAGATTTTATTTATTTATTTGACAGAGAGAGATAGAGCAGGAACACAAGCAGGGGGAGTGGGAGAGGGAGAAGCAGGCTTCCCGCGGAGCAGGGAGCCTGATGCAGGGCTTGATCCTAGGACCTTGGGATCATGACCTGAGCCGAAGGCAGATGCTTAATGACTGAGCCACCCAGGTGCCCATGACTATTATATTTTTAATTAGTGAAAATGTCTATAAGGGTGCTTTCACTAGATATCCTTTTAATGTTGATTTTTCTAAGTATCAATTTTTATTTTTCTTTTATTATGCTTATATAAGAAAATGTTTATTTTATTACTAGAGGATTCTTCCCCACCCCATTCTTTTTGCTTCCTAAAGTAGAGATTCTAAAAGTTTTCACTGTATATCTTATGGGATACTTAAAACATTTGGTGGTTGATACTTTTAAGTGACAATTACAATAATCATTTTTTTTCAGATAAAGGTATCAAGATAGGCCTGCATATTCGATGGAGATATTAATTCTCCATAGTCTTATGAAGAAGATCCTTTATTCACTTACTTATCAATTATTTATTGAGGGCCTTATATATCAAGTATCATTTTAGGTGCTTAGGATACATCAGAGTACAAAAAAGAAAAAATCCTTGTCTTTATGAACTTACATTCGAGTAGGGGAAACTAACAATAAATAGTAAAACATAATAAATAGTAAATGATATGGTATGTTAGAAAGTGATAAATCCTATGGGAAAAATAGGGATAGGGCATTGTGAAAGCTGAGGGAATACGAGTTGCCACTGAAATGGAGTGGTTAGTGTATGCTTCATTAAGAAGTTGACATTTGAGCAAAGACTTTGAAAGAGGTGTATCAATTATCAACTGCTATATAACAAATTACCCCAAAAGTCAGTGGTTTAAAACAATGAAACAATTGTTCACTAGTAAGCAGGTTTGCTAGATAGTTATTTTGTTTTGAGCTGGGCTTTGCTTTTCTCTGTAGGACTAACTAATGCATCTTTGATCAGAGGCAGGTTAGCTCATTGCTGGCTTTATTGGTCTTGGCTGGGCTCTCTGTGAGGTCTCAGCTGGGACAGCTTTACTCTGCCCCATATAATCTCTTACCTTCTAGTGAGTTAGCCTGGACTTGTTCTCTTGGTGTAACAGGGATCTCAAAGAAAAAGCAGAAGCACTTAGGGCTTCCTGAGGTCTGGGCTCAGAAGTGGCACATTACTTTTGCTATATTCTGTTGTTCACAGCAAGTAACAAGGCAAGCCCAGATTTATAAGGTAGAGAAATAGACCTGATCTCTTGATGGAGGAGCTGCAAGTCACATTGCAATGTGCTGTGAATACAGAGAGGGCAGCCATTTCTGCTGTCTTCCACAGAAGGCCAGGCAGGAATCTTTGTCGTTGTAGAGCTGGTGGAAGGGATGGGTGAAGAGTGGTGAAGAGTGGAGGTGGCAGAGCATTCCACAGAGAGGGAATAAATACTCTGTCAGAGGCTCTGAGGTGAGAGTGTCCCTGGTGGTAGAAGAACAACAAGGTGACTAGAATGGCTAGAATGAGGTAGGAGAATGAAAGAATGAAGTAGGAGATGAAGACAGGGAGAAACCAGGGACAAAATCGGGTAGAGCTGATTTTGTTTTTTGGTTTGTTTTTGCCATAATGAAGACTTGGGCTTCTGAGAGAAATGAAGAACTAAGCTTAGGAGGATTTTTCCTATGGCTGCTCTCACAATTTTCTCTTCATCTTTAATTTATAACTGTTGAATATGTGTCTAGGTGCTTTTGTTTTTCTTGTTGGTGCTGTTATTGTGGAGTGTGTTTGTTTGTATTTATTCTGCTTGGATTTTTGACTTATTGTCTTTCATTATTTTTAGAAAAATTTTCCATCTTTATTTCTTCAAATATCTCTTCTGCTCTCTCTTTTCTTTTTTCATTTATATGGTGCCTGACATCTTGTCTTCTGTGCTGCACCACAGATAAGCGAGTGCTTGTATCTCATCTCTTCTTGGAAGGCTGTGTCTTTTCTTGGATTTCAGACTACTTGGTTGCCCTGGGACCTCAGCTCTGATGAGTTCAAGAAAAAATTACGATTTTCTAGTTCGTGTACTGTTTCTTATTGTTAGGGTGGGAGCAACATTATTCCAACTCTCAACTCCATGAGAGGATTTTGAGTAGAGACAGGACATAATCTGACATATTTTAACAAGAGCAGTCAGGTTGCTATATTAGAAATAGATGGAAGGGGACCCAAGAGAATGCAGGGGTCCAGCTGTGATGCTACTGCAGACTTCTAGGAGGGTACTGATGATGCTTTGAACCAGAAATGTAGAAGTGATAAAAAGTAGAGATCCTGGATATATTTTAAAGGTTAAACCACAGGATTTCCTGAAGATTGGCTATCATATTCGAGAGAAGAAAAAAGTTAAAGATGATTTCAAGATTCTTGGCTTGATTGGAAGCATGGCAACTGGAAGGATGAATTACTATTTACTGAGACAGAGATAGAGAAGAATATAGATGGGCAGTTGTTTTTTTTTTTTTTTAAGGAGTTGGGGAAGGTCAGTTTTAGACCTAGAAATTCAAGTGGAAATGTCAAATAGACAGTTGATTATATGGGTCTAAAGTTCAAAGAAAAGATTCTAGCTGGAGATATAAATTATGGAGTTGCCAGCACATAGATGGTGTCTCACATCTTTTCCTCCAGTGCCTTTCCACAGGTTAGCTAGTGCTTGAATCTCATCTCTCCCTAAAGGGTTGTTTTTCCTTGGATTTCAGGCTACTTGGTTGCCTTGCAACCTTAGCTTTCTGATAAACTTAAGAAAAGTTATGATCTTTAGAAAGTAGGTATAGACAATATTTCTAGCAAGCTCACTGTATATAGTTACAAATGCTATGATGTTTCTGTATAAAAATGGGTTATGTATTTCTAAAAAAAAAAAAAAATCCAAAGGGGAAAGAAACCACCAACTGCTTTTTTAGATAGGAAAGAGTAAGTAGTAATTGCTTATTTTAAGATGTTTGGGTTTTTTGTTTATAGGAAAACCATCCCCTTGGTTGTCAGTTGATACTGCCTTGTATATTCTTAAGGAAAATGAGAGTCAAGCAAATCTACAACTCATGTGTTTTACTGAACTACGAAATAGAGAAGTATACATATTTATTTCCTAATGTTTAATTTAAAAATATAATATGAACTCAGGTTTGGGGAAAATAATAGTTTTTCTATATTTGTTTGTTCTTAACTTGTATCTTCCCCTCCAATTAGGGTATATACAGTACTTAAGCACTATGCATATTATATGTGTTTTATTAATTGTGATGGATTTTTTTCTTGTTTGCTGAGATTAAGAGCTGAGGATTGATTAGTAGTCTTGGCTTCATAACTTATAAGTTGTGTGACATTTTACTTCACTTTCTTCTTCTCTAAATGCCCAGATGCCTCACATGTGAACATTTTTTTTTTTTTACATGCAATAAAAATGATTGATGCCAGTGGATTTTTTTCCCTAAATACTAGCAATTTAAGACTTTGGAAAAGTTGCTTTAGATGTTTGTCTTTCTTATACTACTACTGCAAAAAAGAAAAACTTCAAGATTATTATCCTCAGGCTTGACTCACATTATAGGGTTCAAAAATAGATTGATCTGAAGGAATGCTTTTAAATGATTTTATATGTTGCCCATGGGGTTGTTTTGATCTTTCCTAATTATATATTTACTCAGAGGCCAAATATGTGAGGCAGATACGTAACTGTGGCTATTTATTTTATGAGGACTACAAAATACATCTGCTACACAACAACAGGAATAATACTATTCAAGGGCTTACTGCAGTATCATATTTAACCTTTATATAGGTCCAACGACAGACAAACATTTCCCTGATGGAGTGTTATACAAAAGTCTTTATTGTAGGCTTCCTAACAGACAAGAATAGTTATAGGCAAGAAACAAATAAAATGACAGAAGTTAATGTTTTGACGAAACTCTTCTTCAGAACTGACTACAAAGTTAAGTTCAAGATAAAGCACTGTCTAAAACAATAGCTTTTCCCATTTTGTTTTGGATAAAATTACTTTCTTATGATATTGCATGTGTAAAAATGTTAGTACATAGCAAGCCTGTAATAAACTTTGAATGAGTTTCTATTTACCTTTTTACTATATCGGCTTCTGTTTTTCTGTAATATGTCATATTTACAAGGGATTTTTAGTTTTAGTTTTAGTTTCACAATCATTTTCTTTAAGAAGAGTTTTCTGCCCATGAAAGACTTTCCATTTGCCATCCACAGTGGCAGTTCAAGGTTGTATGTGGAGATAAGGGAAGTTCATGGGGTAACATGTATTAGGAAGCAGCAGGAACTGCTTCTCACTCCTGGATATCAGCCTACATCTGGCCAATTTACAATATTATGGTTTCCCAAGGAGGGATTTGGCCAATCTTTAGTCTTCAAAATGACCCTGGTTTTATTGGATTGCTTCTTGTATCAAGATAGGATGTGGTTACTTTAGGATGATTATGGTTCCTCTGACTTGTGAGAGCAGAAATAGGGCTGAACCAGAATTCAGTTGATAAGCAACTTTATTTTGTGTATGAGTCCCCAGGATGAACTAAAATACATCTGCATTTTGAAAGTTTTTGGACACAACACTGAATAGAATTCCCTAGGGCGATTCTGTGCTGAAGGGCAAATAGCTGTTTGCTTAGCTGTTATACACGATGAGAAAATGCTTAGTTTTAATGCATTTAACAGAAATAACCCCTAGGCTTTATAGGTAGCTGTTTGGTTCCAGAACACACCTAGAAGGTCCATAGAGAGATGCCATTATTTTTTTTTTTAAAGATTTTATTTATTTATTTGAGAGAGAGAGAATGAGAGAGAGAGAACACATGAGAGGGGATAGGGTCAGAGGACGAAGCAGACTCCCTGCTGAGCAGGGAGTCCGATGCGGGACTCGATCCAGGGACTCCAGGATCATGACCTGAGCCGAAGGCAGTCGCTTAACCAACTGAGCCACCCAGGCGCCCGAGAGATGCCATTATACTTTCTTTTATGAAACAGGAGAATAAAATGGTTCCTATGCAAATGTCCTGGCACTCATTATAAATATAGTGTGATGGAAAAGAATTTTGTATAAGGTAGGTTTATCTGGGATTCTACCATCTTGTTTTATAGTCCATATTACATAAATAATAGTAAAATTCCAGTGATTCTGTCTATATAATTGGACTCTTAAAAATATGGCTAGTTCATACATAGTGAACTCTTGAAATATGTTTAATTTTTACTTTTGGTTATTGAAATCTAATTACAAATCACATATTTATGTTTGAATCAAACTAGGGAATTGTAACTGAAAAATTATTCTAAGATCTCTGCTTCCTGTTGAAGATATTTGCATCACAAACTTTTTTTATTGGGGAAGATTTAGAAGTTATATAACTTCTTACCTATTATAGTATTAGGCATTTGTTTTTAAAAATATATTATGAACTACATCTAACGATCTTGTGCCAGGGCTACCATTAATAAAGAGATTTTGAAGCCCGTAAAAGATTGATAGAAGCATAATAGACTTGGTGAATATTGATAAATTACTTCTAACGCTTCTCTTTCAGAAGAAAGATCAAAAGTTATTAAGACTCATGGTGGTTGTTGTTTTTTAACTCTTTTGAGAAAAGGTGTTTGGGTGGACCGGTGAACTAGGACCTGGGATTTACTGGTTAATTCCTTCCACAACTGGCTGTAGGCTGAGGAAAGAAAGAAAACCCATAACTGAAGAGGCCCAGCTTGTGTATAGAGATGGAACAGGGGAATTATTTCTTACAAAGGAATTTAGGTAAGTTTTGTTTATTCAGGTTAGAACTATAACATCTAAACAGGTTATAGATGAGTAGCCTGTCTTCCATCCTTTCCTTTGGCCAGCCACCACCCCTACCCCCAGATTCTAATTCAGTAATTCACCTCATTCACTGGGCATCTGAATGTGATTTTCCATTCACAGATCTGGGATTGCCATTCATTTCTGGGTTCCACACATTTGGCAAGTCAACTTTAGTCATACATCTACAGATTTCTACCTGACTAGGCACTGCCTTAGAAATAGATCCTGCTAGTTGCACTGTTAACTTAGATAACTGTCAAATATGAATCCAAATACTTAGGTGGTTCTCTCATACCCTAGATATATACAGTAACGTCTGGTAGAAGAGGAAGAAGAAAGTAGATTGGAGAAAGGAGAAAAGAAGGAGAGAATTACTTTTCATTGAGGTCCTACTATGTGTTGAGATACTATGGTTGTTTTAGAAGCTTGTTTATCTCATAGTAGACTTAGTAAGAAATATATCTGGATACATTAAGTTCGCAAAAATTGTTTAATGCCTTGATACTACTTTATTTTAGTCTAGTTGCCTTGAAGACAATTTCCTATTTTTATAATTTTAGGTCAACTTTATCAGATATATTTGAAGTAATTGATTTAGATGGAAATGGTCTTCTAAGCCTTGAAGAATATAATTTTTTTGAATTGAGAACAAGTGGTGAGAAATGTGATGAAGATGCTTGGGCTGTCTGCCGTGGTAAGCACTTGTCTTTTTCCTTTTTTTTTTTTTTAAAGATTTTATTTATTTATGTGAGAGAGAGAGAGAGAGAGCAAGTGGGAAGAGGGAGAGGGAGGGACAAGCGAATTCAGTGCTGAGCGCAGAGCCCGATGTGGGGCTTGATCCCACAATCCTGAGATCATGACCTGAGCCGAAATTGAGTCAGCTGCTTAACTGACTGAGCCACCCTGGCACCCTGCACTTTTCTTTTTCTTAGTGGATATATAAAAAAAATATGTAGCATCCTTTCATCCTTAAGAAGTAGAATATCAAACTTCTCCATAGAATATTATGGCAATTAGGACAGTTAAAAAAGTAATAGCATTGTGGGGCGCCTGGGTGGCTCAGTCGGTTAAGTGTCTACCTTTGGCTTAGGTCATGATCCCAGGGTCCTGGGATGGAGCCCCACATTGGGCTCCCTGCTCAGAGAGGATACTGCTTCTCCCTCTCCCTCCGTCCTTCCTTCCCGCTCGTACTCGTGCTCACACGCTCCCTCTCTCTCAAATAAATAAAATCTTTTTTTTAAGAAAGTAATAACATTGTTTATAGACCATAAAAACATAAATATTTGTTTTCGTTAAATTGATAGTTGGTATAGTATTTAAGTTAAAAGAAAATATCAATTACTTAAATGTAACTTCATTTTTAGCCTATGCTCTTTAGAGCTTAGAATGGAAAAAAATTTTGTCCCAGCTCTTGATACTAATGGGACTGAAGTGGTCAAGAGCCCAGAACTGTGCCCAGGAGAAGGCAGCAAAGAACTAATAGGCTCGAGTTTTACTAAAAATTAAGCAGTTTCCATGAAGTTCTTTTTTTTTTTTTAAGATTTTATTTATTTATTTGAGAGAGAAAGATGAGATAGCAAGAGAGAGAGCATGAGCAGGGCAGAGAGGGAGAAGCAGTCTCCCCACTGAACAGGGAGCCCAATATGGGGCTCAGTCCTAGGACCCTGGAATTATGACCTGAGCCAAAGGCAGACGCTTACCCCACTGAGCCACCCAGGCGCCCCTCCAGGAAGTTCTTTATATATGTTAAGAATTCTTTAGTTTTTTGTGTTTGAGTTGAATTAAGGAAGTACATCCATGGAGGTATGGAAACCAAAAATACCAAGATGGGCAAAGAAAAATACTGAGGATGAGATAAATTCTGTTATCTCTTAGGAGAAGTCTGGGAAGAGGGGAGGACTTATGTATTTAAGCCAAGGACTGAAAGATCAAAGGAGAAAACCAAAAAGCCATAGCCAACTATAGATCACAGAATAAGAAGGCCAGAATGCAGTCAGGAGACAGATTAACTCACATATCAGTGTCACTGGGGTAGTAATGTGTCCTACTCCTTTGGTTCTTAAAATGGTCTAAGCTTGGCAAAGTCAACAAGCCAGGTGGGAGTCTAATAAATCTGTCTCTCTAAACAGCAAATAAAGTAGAAATATTATTAATACAAAGGTTTTCAAAAATCTTTTTTTGGGGGGCGCCTGGGTGGCTCAGTTGGTTAAGCGACTGCCTTCGGCTCAGGTCATGATCCTGGAGTCCCTGGATCGAGTCCCGCATCGGGCTCCCTGCTCGGCGGGGAGCCTGCTTCTGCCTCTGACCCTCCCCCCTCTCATGTGCTCTCTCTCTCTCATTCTCTCTGTCTCAAATAAATAAATAAAATCTTTTAAAAAAAAAAATCTTTTTTTTTTTTTTAAAGATTTTATTTATGTATTTGACAGACACAGCAAAAGAGGGAACACAAGCAGGGCGAGTGGGAGAGTAAGAAGCAGGCCCCCCACTGAGTAGGGAGCCCAGCGCGGGGCTTGATCCCAGGACCCTCAATCGTTAAGCCGACGCTTAACAACTATGCCACCCGGGCGCCCCGCAAAAATATATCTCTTTTTAACTGAAAGTTTGTATAGTATAATCAGGAACAAGAAATGCATATTGACTTATACTATTAAACTTCGAATAACAAGATTGATAATATACAGAATATTTTTAGGACAATGTAATCATCTTACAACTTTAATGATATAATCTTCTGATTATTGTTGGCACTAGAGCACATTCAATAAGAGTGAATCATAATTAGAATTTTCTTATGGTAAAGTTTTTGATGAATAAAATTTTAGTTTCATAATTAAATTGGGGGAGCCTAGCTGGCTCATTTAGTTAAGCATCTGACTCTTGATCTCAGCTCAGGTCTTGGTCTTAGAGTTGTGAGTTCAGGCCCCATGTGGAGCCTGCTTAAAAAAAATAATAGTAATTTAATTTAACTGGTAGAATTGATAGTTAACATTTTTTTGAGAATTTACCATATACCAGTTGGAAGTACTTCTTTTTTTTTTTTTTTTTAGAGAAGTGGGGGGAGGGGCAGAGGGAGAAAGAGAGAGAGAGACTCTTAAGCAGGCTCCACACCCAGCACAGAGCCCAATGTGGGGCTCAATCTCACGACCGTGAGATCATGACCTAAGCCAAAATCAAGAGTCAGATGCTTAACCGACTGAGCCACCTGGTGTCCCCAGTTGGAAGTACTTCTATACATCAACTCTCTGAGGTATGTCCTATTATTTTTCATTTTACAAATAAGGAAACGGGCCGCCTGGATTGCTCAGTCAGTTAAACGTCTGCCTTCGGCTCAGGTCATGATCCCAGGATCCTGGGATCGAGCCCCACGTCAGGCTCTCTGCTCAGCAGCAAGCCTGCTTCTCCCTCTCCCTTTGCCTGTCACTCCCACTGCTTGTGCTCTCTCTCTGTCAAATAAATAAATAAAATCTTTAAAAAAAAAAAAACAAAACCAAAAAAACAGATAAGGAAACAGAATCAAAGAGGGTAAGTCACCTGATCAAATAGCAAGAAAATTTCACAGCTGAGTTTCACACCCAGGCAGTTAAATTCCAGAACCTTAAATACCCTGCTACAAAAAAATCCCCAGGTCTGGTTGACTTAAAAAATGATTTGGAGGGAATGGCTCCTTCACCAACATTAATAATACTGCAAAGAATTGGGTTTTTTAAGTTCCAAAGATTTTATTTTCTAGTCATACATAATATTAATTTTATCCATCCTCCTTGATAATGAGAAAATGTATTGCTTATCTGTAAGATAATTTAATAAACTTTTTAGAACTTAGTTACCTTAATTTTTATTATTTTTTAATAGACTTTATTTTTGGAGCAGTTGGTTTATAGTAAAGATTGACTAGATCTCCCATATATTCCTTTTCCACCCTCTACGAATTTCCCCTATTTTTAACATCTTGTGTTACTTTATACATTTGTTAAAATTGATGAACCAATGCTGATGTATTTTTATTAACTAAAATCCATAGCTTATATTAGGGTTATATTGTGCTGTACTGTTCTCTGGATTTTGACAAATATATAATGACATGTACCTGCCATTTACAGTATCATACAGAATAATTTCATTGCCTTAAAAATCCCTTGTGTTCTACCTACTCATGTATCTATTCATCCCTTCAAACCCCTGGCAACCACTGAACTTTTTACTGTCTCTATAGTTTTGCCTCTTCCAGAGTACCTTGTTGTTGGAATATCATGCAATATGTAGCCTTTTCAAACTGTCTTCTTTCACTTAGCGGTATGTATTTAGGTTTCTTTTTTTGGCTTGATAGCTCATTTCTTTTTAGCACTAAGTAATAGTTCCATTATATGAAGGTACTATAGTTTGTTTATTCATTCACCTATTAAAAGACATGTTGGTTATTTCGAATTTTTGGTAATTATGAACGTAGCTGCTATGAATGCTCATGTGCCTCGGAGCCTGGGTGGCTCAATCAGCTGGTTAAGTGTCTGCCTTTGGCTCAGGTCATGATCCCAGGGTCCTAGGACTGAGCCCTGCATTGGACTCCCTGCTCAGCAGGGAGCCTACTTCTTCCTCTGCCATTCTGTCCCTACTTGTGCTCTCTCTCTCTGTGTCAAATAAATAAATAAAATCTTTAATAACAGAAATACTCATGTGCATATTTTGTGCATATATAGTTTTCAACTTGTTTCAATTCATTTCTATTCAGTTATTGCTGGTACAGCAATATGTTGGTACATAAACCTATGTTTAACTTTGAAACAACTGCCAAATTGTCTTGCAAAGCGGCTGTACCATTTGTATTCCCACCAGGAAGGAATGAGTGTCTGCATTTGGTGGTGCTAGTTTTTTGGATTCTAGCCTAGAATATAGGTGTGTATCTTGTTGTTTTAATTTGCAATTCCTTAATGACATATGATCTTCTCATATGCTTATTTACCATCTGTATATCTTGTTTGGTGAGGTGTCTTTCAGATCTTTTGCCCATTTTTAGAATGAGGTGTTTATTTTCTTACTATTGAGTTTTAAGAGCTCTTTGTATATATTGGATACAAATCTTATCAGCTGTGTTTTGCAAGTATTTTCTCTCAGTATGTGGTTTGTCTTTCCATTCTCTCTCTTTTTTTTTTAAGATTTTATTTATTTTTTTGACAGAGAGACACAGCAAGAGAGGGAACACAAGTGGGAGAGGGAGAAGCAGGCTTCCCGCCGAGCAGGGAGCCCGATGCGGGGCTCGATCCCAGGACCCTGGGATCATGACCTGAGCCGAAGGCAGACACTTAACGACTGAGCCACCCAGGCGCTCCTGTCTTTTCATTCTCTTAATAGTGTTTTTCACAGAGCAATTTTTAATTTTAATGAAATCCCGCTTAACCAGTTTTTCCTTTCATGTGTCATGCTTTTGGTTTGTGTGCTTTTGGTGTTATATCTAAAAACACATAGCCAAACACAAAGTCACCCAGATTTTCTCCTGTTATCTTCCAGAAGTTTTTATAGATTTTGTGTTCTGGGTCTATGACCCATTTTAGTTAATTTTTGTGAAAGATGTAAGGTCCTTGTCTATATTTATTTTTTTGCCTGTGGATGTCCAGTTGTTCTAACACCATTTATTGATAGAACTACCCTTTCTCCTTTGAATTGACTCTGCTCCTTTGTCAAATATCAGTTCAGCATATTTGTATGGGTCTATTTCTGGTTTCTCTGTTCTATTCCACTGATCTATGTGTCTAATCTTTTGCCACTACCACACTGTCTTGAGTACCATAGCTTTTTTTTTTTTTTTAAAGATTTTATTTATTTATTTGAGAGAGAGAGAGAATGAGAGACAGAGAGCATGAGAGGGAAGAGGGTCAGAGGGAGAAGCAGACCCCCCGCTGAGCAGGGAGCCTGATGCGGGACTCGATCCCGGGACTCCAGGATCATGACCTGAGCTGAAGGCAGTCGCTTAACCAACTGAGCCACCCAGGCGCCCCGATGAGTACCATAGCTTTAAAGAAAGTCTTGAGATTGGGTATTAATGAATTTATAAAAAAGTAATGGAGGATTGAGAATTTTAAGTTTTAAAAGTAGATTACTTATTGATAGTCTCTATAGTACAGTATCTAGATACATTTTCCTTGAAAGTAATAATTTCTTTGTATTGATATAAATTATTATTTTTTTATCTTGCTTTATTATATTGTAGCTCCAGCCCCCAGTTTAATGACTACCATTTCTATGATCTAATTTAATCTATATTTACTTTTTTTTCCTTGCAAAAGTTCTTTGTCACTTTCCAAACTCTACAAACATTTTACTATTAATCTATTAATACTATTAATCTTTATACTACTATTAAACTATTAATCAATTTTAAATTGTTATGTCTCTGCTGCTTTTTTTCACAATAATGCATACAAAAGAGATATCTCAAATAAAGAGTACCTATTTCCCTTGGGTATATTACAGTTGGAAGCTGGAAAATAAAATCTTTCTTCTTGTAGGACAGTTAACAGAATATAATCCATGATGAGTAACTGTTTATTATCTATATAATAGACAAATTCAGGAATTATACATGGGTAGATACTTCTAGGTGAATGTAGTTTTGCTTACAAATAATGTTCAAATGGATATACTTAGATTTATTTGTCTGGGACACTCATAGAATTGAAAGTATTTCCTGGGTGCCTGAGTGGCTCAGTAGGTTAAGCTTCTGCCTTTGGCTCAGGTCATGATCCCAGGGTGCTGGGATTGAGTCCTGTGTCAGGCTCCCTGCTCAGCAGGGAATCTACTTCTCCCTCTCCCCTGCTCATGCTCCCTCTCTCTCTTTTGCTCTCGCTCTCTCTCAAATAATAATAATAATAATAATAATAAAAGAGTTTCCCATTATCTAACAGTTTTTTAAGGACCAGGGGCAATTTGGTTAAAATTAGAATAGTTAGGCATCTAGCAGTCTCCTTAAACCTGGCATCTTCCACATCTCCCTTTTTGAAACACCATTAATTTGGGGGGTATTATGTCAAATTCATCCAGGTTCTCCTGGGTTTAGGTGGCAAACATATATGAAGCTTTAATTTTTATTTATTTATTTTTTAAGATTTTATTTATTTATTTGACAGAGAGAGAGAAAGAGAACACAAGCAGGGGGAAGGACAGAGGGAGAGGGAGAAACAGGCTTCCTGCTGAGCAGGGAGCCCGATGCGGGGCTCGATCCCAGGACCCTGAGATCATGACCTTAGCTGAAGGCAGACGCTTAATGACTGAGCCACCCAAGCGCCCCTGAAGCTTTAATTTTTAAAAATATGTATCAGTATATACTCTAGATAAGGATAAGTTGGGACTTATCCAGAAAAATGACAGTTTCCTCTAATTTTGGCATATATTTGCATTATTTATAACTTCTGATTTTTTTGAAAACCAAATAATATACTGTGATGGTGCTTTGTGCTGAGTTGTGGGAAATTGAAACAGTATCTCACTAGCATGTTTTGAGCCATATTCATATTGTTCATGGATTCATAAGGAAGGCATCCTTTAAAATAAATATTTATGAGTAATAATATATAATAGGCCTTTTATTAGATGTATGACTTTTAAAATTATGTAAGGGGGCACGTGGTTGACTCAGTCGGTTGAGTATCCGACTCTTGATTTTGGCTTAGGTCATGATTTCAGGGTCGTAGGATGGAGCCCTGCGTTGGGGTCTGCACTTGGCGGGATGTCTGCTTCTCTCTCTTCATCTCCCTCTGCCCCTCCCCCCATTTGCTCTCTCTTTCTCTGAAATAAAGAAATCAATCTTAAAAAAAATTATGTAACAAAGAAACTTTTGGTTGTTTTAACAGACAATTTTGATACCAAGAAGAATGAACTAACAAGACAGGGCTTTATGGATCTGAATCTAATGGAAGCCAATGATCGAGAAGGAGATCCTCGTGACCTTTGGGTAACTCTGCACTCAATGGGCTATAATAAAGCTCTGGAATTGACAGAGGTAAAGCAATCTGAAAGTTTTGCAATGGGTTTAATGTCCATAATATTTTACTCCATGAACATTTTCCTGACACATGACTTTTGAATTGGGCACTCAGATCCTTGAACTTCAATATATGAATGAATTGTGAGTGCAGCAGTGTTTCTGCTAGTTTATGCAAGTTCCTGTTCTTACCTGAAATTTAGTTACTCCCAACATTTAAATAATTCAGGAACAAAGGAGTTTGAGCATATCATATGCAGAAAAATATTTGGTAATTAAAAAGTTATATTTCTTAATTGGTGATGGCTATTTTAGTTGCTAAAGTCTCATGTCTATAGAGAATTCTTTGTCCTAACAGAATAAAGCCTAAGAATAAGGGGATTGTGTCTGTATGAGAAGTGGAATTCTGATTCTTGGGTTAATATTTGTAAAACACTTGGGATGGTGCTTGGCTTATATATAGCATTGTGTATGTGTTAGCTATCATTATTAAGAGTTTCAGTAAACCAGAGAAATAATAAAAATGAGGACTTCTTAAATTCTATATTTTGTGTCAGGTGTGAAATAAAGAACTTATGAGTTTCAGGCCATGTATCAGATAACAGTACATTTGTCGTTCATATTCTTAAAAATAGTATCTGTCCTTTCTGTAAATAAATCAACTTAGGAGGGTAACACTAGCATCAACAAATTGTAAATTTTGGGTGTATGGAGACTTTGGTTTAAGTTCTAGCTTTGACATCATTCAAAATTCCTCATAAACCTCTTTTCTGAAAAGTTCTCTATAATTTTTTTTTGCCATTTTTAAAAATAGGAGGTGAATAGTTACAATAAATTTTTATATCCTACTTTAACCTAACGTTCAGTGAATCCCACATTCTGCCTATGGTGCAAAATCAGCATCTAATCTATGAATAATATTGTATCTACTACACATGCCTTTTAATATGAGAAATTAGTTAAGAGCAATTTAAGATATTTTATAGCATTTACTGATAGCATTGACCTTTGAAACCATAGGCAAGAAGGATTTCTGAAATAAAAAAAATTTTTTTTGAGATTGATTTATTTATTTGAGAGAGGGAAAGAAAGCACACACAGGGAGGGGCAGAGGGAGAGGGAGAGAGAACTTCAGCAGACTCCTTCATGAGCCTAGAGCCCGACACGGGGATTGATCCCACAACCCATGAGATAACCACCTGAGCTGAAACCAAGAGTTGGATGCTTAACCGACTGAGCCACCCAGGCACACCCCTGTTTTGTTTTTTAAAGGTTTTATTTTGGGGGCGCCTGGGTGGCTCAGTCAGTTAAGCATCTGCCTTAAACTCAGGTCTTGATCTCAGGGTGCTGGGATCAAGCCCCACATCCGGCTCCCTGCTCAGTGGGGAGTCTGTTTCTTCCTCTCCCTCTGCCCCTTGCCCCACTTGTATGACTCCCTCAAATAAATAAATAAAATCTTTTAAAAATTTTAAAAATTAAAAAAAAAATAAATAAAGGTTTTAAGTGATCTCTATACCCAACATGCAGTTCAAACTTATAACCCCAAGATCTAGAGTCACATGCTCTACCAAACCAGCCAGGTGCCCCGGTTATGACTTTTCAACAGTGAAATATATTGACCCATCCTGAAAATAAATGTACTGTATTTAGTAGTACATATTCATAAATCCTAGAGAAAGAATCAGCTGTATAAAATCAATTTGGAAATGCTTAGAGAGTCTTCTGGAGCATAGTCCCAGTTTATGTACTACAATTTTTCCAGGTTAATTTACTTACAGATAAAGCATGGACTAACCACATTTTTCATTATCTTAGGAAAGTTTTTCCTCAGCGATTAATATTATAGCCAATTTATCCCTATTGGAATGAGTTATTTCATGGAGGATTTTATCTAGTATCCAGGTGGCCATTCTGGTTTTGCCAGATCTTACCCTTATGGTTTTTAGAACATGATCATACACAGTATTTCAGAATTTGGCCGGCCCGGTTTTGCATATCTATGATGGGATCCTTAAACTTCTCCATGGATTTGTTTTATTTTGTTGTTGTTTTATGTAAGGACTTTAGTCAGAACAGTCTGTTTAGTAAAATGATCTGGTAAAAGTATTTCTATAATATTTCTAAAGTGTTTCTATAATATTTTTAAAGTACTTATATAGTATCTATAATATAGTGTATTAGCTTCAATGGAACTTCTTTTACTTTGAGTCTCTTCCTTTATGGCCATTATTTTAGGTATCAAATAATGTATTTGTTGTTTTTTTTTTTTTTTTTAAAGTAAGCTTTACACCCAATGTGGGACTTGACCTCATGACCCTGAGATCAAGAGTTGCATGCTCTACTGACTGAGCCAGTCAGACGCCCCTTGTTCATTTTTATTTTATTTTTGTTTTTTTTTCCCCCTTCTTCATTTTTAAAGGGTACTTGATCAGAGGGGGAAAAAATCCCCCTTTTTTCTGTAGCATTTTTAAAAAGTCAGTTATTCTAAAAGCATACTAGCTATTAGTTTATATATTTTACTCTCCTATGTCTGAGAGAGAGCCACAATTTAGTCATTTGAATGTATTTCATGGTAAGGAATAAGATTTTCCAAGAGATGAGGCAACTTATTGTATGTCAAGCCTGGTATTGTTTTTTGTTTCTTTCTTTCTCTAATGTAAGACTCATCTACAAACAACATTAAGTCAAGATTTGGTACTGGGGCATCCAAAAATTCTGTTCTTGGCATGGATACTTTTGATTTACAGAATAACAGTGAAAACATTGTCCTCATTCAGTAAGGGTTATAGAGTTGTTGGATTGAGAATGTTACACCAGCAAACAGTAATACAAGAAGGAGAAAATAACAATTCATAATCAGCTAGTTGGTATAAAAATGTTGGGTAATTTCCATTAGTGATAGGGATGTATATATGTGGTAACATTTGATTTAAAGGATTCATGTAGGGGGAGGTAGGTGGGAGGGATTGGTGAAAATAGGTGATGGGGATTAAGGAGGGCACTTGTGATGAGCACTGGGTGATGTATGGAATTGTTGACTCACTGTATTGTACACCTGAAACTGATAAAACACTGTATGTTAACATACTGGAATTAAAATAAAATAAAATAAATACAAAGACAAAAGATTTATATATTTATATAGTCTTATAACTATCATAAATAATCTTTTCTTTTTTTTAGAATTCTACATTGTAAAATATTTTCACACATATTACCCTATTAGGTATTTCCAACAACCCTTGGCAGAATATATACTATTTATTCCTACTTTTTCAATGAAGAAACTAAACTTCATAAAAGTTAAGTGACTTCCCCAGGTCACGTAGCTAGCAAATGGCAAAATCCAGTTACAAACCTAGATCTTCTGTTTTCTAGTCCAATGATGTTTCACTCTACTGTCTCTCTTATAAAAATGACTTTATTATTGCCAAAGGTTGGAATCTTTAAAAACTTCTTTAAAAATAAAAATTTCTGCTGTTGTTCTACTAACTTCAGACTTTTATCTTTTGTCCCCCAACTAAAAAGATGACCATCAATATGTATAAATTCACTATTTATTTAATAGATATTTATTGGATGCCTACCATGTGGTAAGTCTGTAATAAAGAGGCACTGAGGATCAGTGGTGAATAGAATAGTCAGAATTCCTTCCCTTATGGAATTTACATTCCACGAAGGAGAATGATTAATTAAATGGAAAATAAATAAAGTCATTTAAAAAACATTTTGAAAGAAACAAGCCAGAGACCAAACTAGAAAAGAATAGTGCAGGGGGAATGACATATCAGATAAAGGGCTAGTATCCAAAATCTATAAAGAACTTATCAAACTCAACACCCAAAGAACAAATAATCCAATCAAGACATGGGCAGAAGACATGAACAGACATTTTTCCAAAGAAGACATCCAAATGGCCAACAGATACATGAAAAAGTGCTCAACATCGCTCAGCATCAGGGAAATCCAAATCAAAACCTCAATGAGATACCACCTCACACCAGTCAGAATGCCTAAAATTAACAAGTCAGGAAATGACAGATGTTGGCAAGGATGCGGAGAAAGGGGAACCCTCTTACACTGTTGGTGGGAATGCAAGCTGGTGCAACCACTCTGGAAAACCGTATGGAGGTTCCTCAAAAAGTTGAAAATAGAGCTACCATACGACCCAGCAATTGCACTACTGGGTATTTACCCCAAAGACACAAATGTAGTGATCCGAAGGAGCACCTGCACCCCGATGTTTATAGCAGCAATGTCCACAATAGCCAAACTATGGAAAGAGCCAAGATGTCCATCAACAGATGAATGGATAAAGAAGATGTCATATATATATATATATATATATATACAGTGGTATATTATGCAGCCATCAAAAAACCCCCAAAATCTTGCATTTGCAACGATGTGGATGGAACTAGGGGGTATTATGCTAAGCAAAATAAGGCAATCAGAGAAAGACATGTATCATATGATCTCCCTGATATGAGGAATTCTTTTTTTTTTTTTTTAAGATTTTATTTATTTATTTGACAGAGAAAGACACAGTGAGAGAGGGAACACAAACGGGGAGTGGGAGAGGGAGAAGCAGACTCCCTGCCGAGCAGGGAGCCTGATGTGGGACTCGATCCTGGGACTCCAGGATCATGACCTGAGCCAAAGGCAGTTGCTTAACCAACTGAGCCACCCAGGCGCCCTGATATGAGGAATTCTTAATCTCAGGAAACAAACTGAGGGTTGCTGGAGTGGTGGGGGGCTGATAGGAGGATTACTGATTTGCTTGAGATTATAGTTTTCTTTCCTTTTCTGTGAACATTGTCAGTTAATATGCTAACAAAAAATCATAATTTTATGCTTTTTTATTATCGAATTCATAGTACTAAAATCTTTCTAAAGGTATATGAGGACAAGCTAGAAGGTAGAGTATATCTTCTTAAATCATATGATAAACATATTAATAACAAGTAATTTATTTTTAATTCTATCAGAAAGCTAAAACAAGGTTCACTTTTTCTTTCTTGTCAGGCATGCCCATTTATCATCGATATCTATGCAGACAAATGCAAGCCAAGAATTAAAGCTGTCCATATGGAGGCATGCAGTGGGCAACTTGAGAAGGCCGTTTGTAAATCCGTCCTTAACAAAGGCGATGCCAGGGTAATGGATGGCTATGAAAATATAATTGTACATACGTATAAGCGTGACACCTGGATAACATCAGTTATCGAAAACAAGGTATTATTTATGAGGTGGTTCTCCTCATAACTGCATTGTTTACTAATATGTTCCATCTTCTTTCTTACTCTATTCTTGCACAGTAATTAATATCACATTATATTAATATTTATAATGGGCAATTCTTTCTTAGGTTTCTAATTCAAACTGAGCATGATAATTTTTATGCATTTTTTAAAAGTTTGAGATAATTGTATTATGAAAATTAAATATTTGGGGATCTCTGAAGATAGAGCATAATCTGGGTACAAAGTATCTTATTTAGTTTGTTATTAAAAATCTTCACACATACATAACTATTTCAAATAACAGACATTGGGTTTTAAAGAAATATAAATAAAGAAAAAATTTAGCCCAACTTTTTCCACACTTTGAAATATTAGAAATTCTGTAGACTGTCATCATTTTATCTAATATATTCCACTGCCCAGGACCTATTTTTATCAAGCCACTTATTGCTAACTTTAGCTACCATCCCTGCTACTACTGATATTGCAGGCCAAGAGAATACATACATAAATGCTTAGAGATACCCAGCTTTCTAGAAACATAAATTTTCAAAAAAATCTTACTCAGGATGGCTGGATTTTTAGGACTGTTGGCTTATTTCTTTTAGTTCCTTGGTGAGACTGACATTATTTTTATGCTTACCATGAATTTCTTAAAGTGCTAAGGTTTGGCTGAGTATTGAGTCAATGTGAGTATATACTATGTAACTAACTCTCCTAGTCACAATAGAGGCCACTATCAGTGTAATATGGTCTCTGCTTTCAGGGAGTTTATGGACTAGTTGGGAAGACAGAATTAATACTCTCAAAAGAGATCAGAGAATAATTAAATGTTAAATTATATAGTACTGTTGATTTGTGCATTAGTTTTACTGTATTTGCATCTCTTGTGGTTGATGTTAGTTTGGACAATAGAAGTTGGGGAAGGACTTGGGAATGAGGGGAAGGGGACTGTGGTATGGGATTGGAGACAAACTAGGATTGGATATGCAGAGACATGGGCGCCTGGGTGGCTCAGTGTTAAGCATCTGCCTTCGGCTCAGGTCATGATCCCATGGTCCTGGGATCGAGCCCCACGTCAGGTTCCCTGCTCGGCAGGAAGCCTGCTTCTCCCTCTCCCACTCCCCCTGCTTGTGTTCCTGCTCTTGCTCTCTCTCTCTCTCTGTCAAATAAATAATAAAATCTTTAAAAAAAAAAAGATATGCAGAGATAGCCGTTAGAAGCAGAGAAACAGTAACATGTAAGAGGGTTAATGTGAAGAATAGAGGAAATAGTGGGAATATCCTCTATGCAGAAACAGAGAACTTTATTTGGAGGAGTACTACAAAGATAAATAACATAGGTGGTATGGGTCCAGATTATATATATTATCTTGAAAATGAGGTAGAGGACTTGGACTTGATAAAAACAGAGTTCCCAGCTAGGAGATTCCAGTCTTCAAGTGGATCATAAAGCTTTGGAGGGTGATTCCTAAGATCCAGCATGCCTTCCCTTCTGCCCTCTATGTCTTATTAGAACTAAAAGGGTGGATGGGAGTCACTAACTTACCACAGTTTCTCTGTTCTGTAGTTAGCTATCATTTCTCAACCCTCCATCTCTTTCCTTTCCCTCAAGGAAAATTAAACTGCTCTGCACCAAAATGATGTAATAATAATATTTTAGAGTTTCCCATTTGTCAGGCACTTTACATTTATTAACGCATTTACTTCTCACAACAACCCAATGAGGTAAGTACTAACCGCATTTTACACACAAAGAAATTGAAGCATGGGGACGCTAAATAACTTGCAGAAGGTCACATGCTGAGTAGTAGACCTGAGAAATGAATCCAGGCAGTCTAATGTTATACTGCCCAATTTGTAGTCATTAGGGAGTGCTTGTAGCTTTCTTAGCAGAGGAATACTTTGGCGCCTACATTTCTTTCATTCACCAGCTTCATTCTGCTTTCTCTTGCTTCCTATCCATTTTAGAGGCTATCTATTATCTATGATCTATTATCTCAAGTATTGGTTCTTCCATAAGGTCTTCCTTGCTAACCCAGTCTGAGCTAATGTTTCTGTGTTTCTATAATATCTTCTATGTTTCTGCAGACCCTGTGAATACCTCTATCACAAGACTTATAAAATGTTTTGTAATAATCATTTTATTTATATTTATTAAAGAAAGGACTAGCAACTTATGAAATTTTTTTTATAGTCAGATAATAAAGTGATTATTCACATCAACAATGAGCTAAGTAAAAACTGCATAAACAACAGAGGACTGAACATATTTGCAGTAGAAGTGGCACCAAAATCTACAATGGTAATGTATTGTTTTCTAATTAAAGCTTTTTGTTTTATCAATTTGAAAAAGCGTTTTACTAATAACAGTATGAATAAGTGGAAATATGAAATAAAGTAGAAAATTATTCTAAGTATGATATTCATATTATTATCATCCTATATTAGGAGATTTTGGTTCTAGTCCAGTTCTCACTATTTGGTTGAGTGATTATGAGAGATTCACTTAGCCACTCTGTTCCTGTCTCTTATGTAAAATTAATATACTATTACTAGTGTTAGGTAGTTCACAAGGTTAATGTAAAGATAAAAATAAAATGATGTATATGAAAGCACTTTGCAACATCATACAGAAAGACAAAGTAGTGTTTATAGTAAATGGGAATTTTGCTAATCCAAAATATTTTTATCTACATTATTAAGATTTTCCAATGTAACCTGAAAGAGAAAATGCCTCTAAGTTTTAGATAACAACCATCTAAGTCAAGAGCCAGGAACAGCTGTAGTTTCTGGTGTTAGCAGAACTGTGGGTTTCTATTTAGCATGGGCCTCTAAGGCAGGGACCCTGAAACTGGGCTAGTGAACGGAAAAAGGAAAAAGCCTCCTATTCTTTTCTTCATTCTGTCCATGAAATCCTAAAACATTCTAGAACTGAATAAAGAGGAGAGATTCTACAGAATCCCAATGAGGATTTTAGAACATTCTCTAGGTTTAGCGAAAAAAGGGTATTTACTCCCCTTTCCACTACTCCCTTTTCTACTACTCCTACCCCACATTTATATACACCAAATATCAGCTACTATATTTGAGTAGAATTTATGCCAGATTATTCTGTTAGACATCAGATCATAGATTGTAGATGCCCACTAAGGACAAATGGTATAGAATTTTATCTGCACAGGGGTATTTTTGGCATAGGGTCTAGAAATGTTATCCTGTTTAAAAATTAGCCAGAAATAAAATATATGAAAGGAAAATAAAAGTTTTCTATTTTTATATGCAGGTTTGTCAACATGTAATGCCTCTGAATGAACGACAAGAATGGATATATTATTGTGTGTATTCCCTTATATCTTAAATATTGTTTTCTACTTGAGCCTGTCAAACTAAGAATTCTTTCAGGTTTAGTCTGTTATTTGTTGATAAACTAAATGCTAATCAATTTAACTGATGTACATAAACAATAATCAATTTATATGTGTTTATATTTTATACCCATGTTATATACTTTATTATTAAAATATAAATATAAAATAGAAATAATATAATAATGTTTTTAATGTGTGGCTTTCTTATTAATTTAATGGGAAATCTGGGCATATTTCATTTACCAATAGTAAATCAAAATAAATTACAGGTAAGCTTTTAAAAACTAGTATTCGATGAATTCTACAAAATCCTGTATACTTTTGGTTTAATCTTACTCATAAAAAATAAACTCAAAGAAAATGAAAATAAGCCAGCTGCAGCCAGTGTCTTGGGCTCTCACCCTGTCTTCTCACTGTTCTGTCCCAGGAGCGTGACAGGTCACAGACTCCCATCCATGCCGCTGTGGTCACAGGCGTGTGGCTGTGGGAGGACCAGGGGGCCTCCTGGGCCCCTTCTCTTTGCTGCGGCTGCTGCTGCTGCTGATGTATAGCCCCTTTAAAGCCTGCCTTTCCACCAGCAGCCTCTACCTCCTGCTGCACCTCTTCAGCTTCAGCTTCGGCTGATGCTTCCTCCTCCAACCCCTTCTGGGCCTGTAGGGATTCAAGCCCTGGAAGCTGTTACACCATCGTCCATACTGGCGGCCATTTGGCAGGCAGGTACGATTGGAGCAATGGGTCTGGAGTTGGATGTTGAATTTACTTCTGAGGGGATTCTTGTCTTAATGCACCATAGCACAGTAGACATGACAACTGATGGTAGTGGTTGATGAGTGATTTGATATTTGAACAAATGAGAAAACTTAATCTGCAGCAAATCACAGATTCAGGAATGATTTCCCTGATGAGAGGATCTCTAACCTGAACCATAATCTCACAATCTTCTTAGATGTCAAAGGCCATGCAAATATAATACTGGTGCTCTAAAGAAAATGTATATGCAGTTTCTTCAACTATACAGTCTGCTCTGGTATCCTCTGCCCTTTCTTGCCAAAAGTGATCTATAAGATGAGACAGGACAGAATGTAATATAATGGCATTAACTCACAGAACTTGGAGCCTTAGCCATCCAGGAGATGGGAAAGTACACTATAATGCATGTGTTTCAGTCCATGTTAGTGGCAATAGACATTTTGCTGGACTAGAGCATGCATAGTATCTTGTGGTACCTGTATGGAATTTCAGCTTTCCTCATGCGAAAGGATGTTGTATCCCTAGACTACTCAAAGAAGTAGTTAGCTAAAGGCATTCAAGTTGTTGCTGGGAAAAAATTTTCCCTTCTTTCTTTTGTTACTGAACTCAAACTTGTCCAAGCACCTGATACACAGTAAGCCAATGTCTGAGACCCCAGTTTTTAAGCAAAGGGAGCTTTATTATCAGAAGAGCAGCCAAAGAAGAAGGCAGGAGATCATTCCCAAAGCTGCCTTACCCTTTTGAGCCTAGGGACAGTTTATATATATGAAGAGGTGAATACATGAGAGGAGGGTGAAGAGTTTCTTGAACCATGAAGTGAGAGGCCTTAAAAGAATCTGGAGGTATGCATTCTTCCAGACAATGAGGTGCCGTTTGGAACCTGGTATGATCAGATACATCAGATAATTTCAAGACAGATGTTACCATCTGGTCCCCATTAGGTTTCTACAGTCAGTGGGTAAATAGGGAATAGGGGCAAAAAAGGCAAAGTTAGTGATTTATTGTGTATGAAGTTAAGAGATGCATAAAACATAAGTAGGGCATAAGGGAGAATGTGAAGCTAAGTTAATAATGCAATTAATACAACCATAGTTCTGCCTCTGCTTTCAAAACAGGTCCAGGAACCAAGTATCTGGCCTCGCTTTCTAGATTCATTGGCTGGTCTAATAATCAAATAGACATAAGACATTAACAGGAGAAAAAGAAATTTCATTATGTACATATGGGAGCCCGACAAATACATGAGACTCACAGGCAGTCAACCAGTTGAGGCTTATATACCATCCTGAGCAGAAGAGAGAGGATAGGAGTCTGGGGCTTTAAAGGGGAAGAAGACAATTCACAGGAAGATGAGAAGAGTGACTGTTTGGTAAACAAATGTTTGCCATGCCATGCAGGTAAGTCTTTCTGATATAAAAAAATATCTCTAGTAATAGCTCTCTTCCTGGTACAGGCTATCTAAATTCTTTTTGGCAGTTCAGGGAGAGGTAATAAGCTTTTCCCAAGTCAGTTGGGTCTTAAGTGCCTTCAACTCAGAACAATCCACATGTTAAAGTGGCACATTTTGGGGTGGCATATTCTGCTACTTCTCAATACCTTTGATCAAAATGTGGCTATGAGTCCCATCTTGGTTCCAGCTGTATCACTGATAGCAACCTGAGATCATGCCCTGTCCCTAAATCAAGAGTCAGATGCTTAACCTACTGAGCCACACAGGTGCCCTGTAATTTTAAAGTCTTCTCTCTGATATTCTTCAGATTTTCTTCCCACCTCTGACACTTCTTTTCACCCACACTTCTGTGGCTTCCCCCAGTTTCCACGTTGTCTCTTACCTCAGGCCCTTCGGATGCCGTGTTTCTTTCTGTAGAATAATAATTGTCTCTCTACTCCCTCTTTTTCCTTCAGGTCTCAGTGAATATGTCACTTTTTCTAAGAATCCTTCCTGATTAAGCCCCTACCAAGACTACTTTGGTGGCCCTAAAAACTCATGCTTATTCTTTGTTGTAGCACTCATCATACTGTACAGGAAATACTGTTTAGTTTTACCTGAAAAGGTAAAAGGCTGAAAGCAGGGACAGTTATAATTCCAGTATATACCATAGAACCACTGTCTCTCTTTCTGTCAACTAAATAAAATCTTTAAAAATAAATAAATAAAGCCAGAAGCCGCCTTTTAGATCTATTTTTGGTATAGGTGGAATATGATACAGAAATTTAATACACCACACTAATCATATTTTGGATATAATCCAGGAAAATGAAAATATATTTCTGATTTTGGCCACCAGAGGGTGAGCATATTACTTATTATTCATAATATTCATTAGAGAGAGAGAGACCAACTGATAATATTTCTCAGCACTGGGTTAAGTCCTTTATGACTTCTAAGACTGCTTTGGTGAAGTATATTGTATATTAAGGATCTCTCTATACACGGGCATATTTACCCATCCTATTAGAGAATATATAAAAATTATTTCTAACTTGTGAGGTAGATACTAAGTCTTCTGCTCTTAAAAAGATACTGACTCACTTCTTCGTGAAGTTACAAGTATAAGGACATATTAAGATGGCCCTGCTAGCTTTATCTAGAAGAATAAAGCCTATCTTTGCTACTCAGCTTAGCTTGATTTCTGGGCAAAAAAAAAAAAAAAAAAGAATTATGTAACGATTGGAGGAGAAAGATGGCAAATAGTGGAAATGATGTAGGGAAAGCAGATGAAATTAATGTGAGAGACAGTTTGTGGGGGCAGGACTAGGAATGGTTGCTGTAAGTCTAAGAGGTAAAGGATTTTGGCTGCTTAAAAGTATCTGTACTTGTTAACTATGGCTAGTTTTGTCTAAGGAAGATGAAGAATAGGATTCTTAGTTCTTATGCCACTTATTCACAAGTGGCTTATATTTGTGATATTTGACCAAAGTCAATTTGTACTTTAAAAATTGATTCTTGGGGCATCTGGCTGGCTCAGTCCGTACAGCATGCCACTCTTGACCTCAGGGTAGTGAGTTCAGGCCCCACCTTGGGCATGGAGACTACTTTATAAAAAAGTAAAAATAGGTTCTCTATTTTTTTTTTAATATTAACAGTTCTAAAGATATATATTAAGGGGCAACTGGGTGGCTCAGCTAGTTAAGCATCTGACTCTTGATTTTGGCTCAGGTTATGATCTTGGGGTGGTGAGATCGAGGCCTACATCGGGTTCTGCGCTTAGTGGAGAGTCTACTTGAGATTCTTTTTCCTCTGTTTCTGCCCCTCCCCAAGCCCACCCCTGCGTTCACGTGCACTCTCTCTCTAAAAATAAATCTTAAAAAAAATAAAATAAAGAGGGGCGCCTGGGTGGCTCAGTCGTTAAGCGTCTGCCTTCAGCTCAGGTCATGATCCCAGGGTCCTGGGATCGAGCCCCGCATCGGGCTCTCTGCTTGGCGGGAAGCCTGCTTCTCCCTCTTCCATTCCCCCCTGCTTGTGTTCCCTCTCTCGCTGTCTCTCTCTCTGTCAAAATAAATAAATAAAAAATCTTAAAAAAAAAAATTAAAAAATAAATAAATAAAATAAAGATATATATTAATGTTAAAAAGAAGACCTACATATTATAAAGGGGTTAGAGGTATGGTTCCATTCCCCCAAAATAAAGAAAAACATTTTTCAATTTCTTTTAGACACAATTGATAAATATCCAACATTTTATACATAATTTTACTTTTTCCTTTGGAATTTAACACAAGATCAACCAACTTAAATTAATTGCCAGCTTAATTTCAGTCATCTGAATGAGGCTAATGTAAATACAGTACTGCTGGTTATAGAATACCAGTGCTATAAGCTTTCTAGCAATTTCAGATATGAGTATGCAGCATTGCTAAAAAGTAAATTTCTCTGTGCCTTTTTCTAAATATCTGTTGCAAAAAATTGGATTTAGCTTTTGAAAGAATTGTTTTCTTACAAGGGAGTAAAAATTTAGATGACTAGTCTGGTAAATGGTACACAGGGATATCCAATTAGCAAGTTTCTATTACATATTGCGTTAGTTATAATAGAGAAGTAGTAGACATGATCTCTGACCTCAGAAAAAGAAAGAGCTGAGAAAATGTGTTACATATTAGCCTATTAAGGAATAATATTAAGTCTTAAATTAGTAAGCACTGATCATTAAGCATAAACTACAGGTGAAGGCATGGGAACAAAAAAGGAGGGGAAGGCTTGCCCAACTTTTTTGAGGGGAATAAGACTCCCAGAAGATTGAAGGAATGAAAGAAGGGTAGTTTGAAGCTAAGTAATGCTTTGTTTTTAGTCATACAGTACAATGTATTTCAAAATTTAATAACGTAAAATAAAGCACATTTTAATAACTATTAAAGGAAATGAAGCATGAGCTTTAAAATCTGGAGAAGTACTACACTAAGGTATTAGACTAAGTTTGATAGAACAAGTTTGGACAAGTTGGAAAGACTAGTGTGGGCTGGAAGAATCAGGAATGAGCTAGAACTTTAAATGAACTTGAAGGGATAAGAGGAATTTTGAAAAGGATAGAAAGAAATTTCAGGCATTTTCTCATGTCTTTACTTTTCCTAGAATTTCCTGTATTGTGTTTCTGCCTATTAATATCGTACGCAATAGGTCAATCACATACTTGTTGAGTGCCACATATGTATAGAGCACTGCTTTGTCAGAGAAGATAAATTGTGACAAGTATTAACACTCTGTACCTTTAACATATATTTTTAAATGCCTCATCCTTCATGAAGCCTTTAATCCTTTCTCCAATCCAGAAGAAACTATTCTACTTCTTGAGCTTCTATTTTAAAACTAATACTTTTTTTTCCTGTGAGGCTTTTTTGTTTTATTTTGTCTTGTTTTGTTTTATTCAAGTAAAAGTGGTATAAATGATAAGGTAGTTCATTCAACTTTCAATTCAAATAAGGACTTTCCCTTGAAACACCCACTGTACTTAGGAATGCAGTAGAAGTGGTTTATATGTACTTTCTCTTCATCACACAGTGTATTAATACAATATGTAGCTAAGGGTTGAGAGTTAAAGTGAAACTGGCATTTGTTTTTAAGCTAAGTAGTATGTGCCAATGAAGAATTCAATCTTTACAGCGCAGTCTGTTGCCTCTATCTTGATTCATGCTAAGGTGCCTTACCCACCATTGCTTTTGCACTATCAGTAAAAAGGAAAAAAACATTTTGCATTAAAAAATAGTTTTGCCAGGGCACCTGGGTGGCTCAGTCAGTTAAGCATCTGCCTTCGGTTCAGGTCATGACCTGTCTTGGGTTCAGGTAAATGCTCCCTGGGATTGAGCTCCACTTTGAGCTCCCTGCTCAGTGGGGAGTCTGCTTCTCCTTTTCACTTCCCTCTGTGCCCCCCGCTTGTGCTCCCTCTCAAATAAATACATAAAATCTTAAAAAAATAATTTTGCCTTGTGGAACCCCTAAACAGGTTTAGGCTACCAGTGTTCCATGAACCACACTTTGAGAACCACTGAAGTGGAGACTCTCTTTATGGCTCTCCTTGTAAAAGCTAAGGCCTGGACATTTATTACAGATGAGGTTCTCTGAGTCTTTGGCTGAATTGCCTTCACAGGCATCATTCTCTCAATAAGAAATATAAAGACAAATTAAGGAATCTAAGAAACTTAAATATTATCTACTGCTTCCTAATACGGGCACAGCCTAGTTAAGACAGATTACAAGACTTGTTAGAGAAACAGCTGGTCAAGATACATACAATCCCGAAATCAAGAGTTGCATGCTCTCCTGACTGAGCCAGCCAGGCACCCCTGAGTAGTATTTCTTTATATGGATGTACCACAATTTGTTTATTGATTCATTTGCTAGGCCATTTCCAGTTTTTGGCAATATTGAGCTACTATAAACATTCACGCACAGATTACATATTCTTTTGTGTGAATGTAAGTTTTCATTTTTCTAGGATAGATAGGCAGAGGTGAGGTTGCTGGGTCATATGGTAAGTGTATGTTTGACTTTTTAAGAAACTACCAAAGTGCCAAAGTGTTTCCCGAGTGGCTGTACCATTTTGCATTTCCATCAGCAATGTATGAGAGTTTCAGTTTCTCTGCATCCTCCTTAGCACTTGATATTGTCAGTATTTTTTATTTTAGCTATTCTAATAAATGTGCAGTGGTATCTTATAGTGGTTTTAGTTTGCATTTCCCTAATGGCTAGTGATGCTGAGCAACTTTTCAGATGCTTATTTACCATCTGTATATAGCCTCCTCAGTGAGACATCTCTTCAAGTCTTTTGCCCATTTAAATTGGGTTGTTTTCTTACTTTTGAGATTTGAAGCTTTTTTATAAATTCTGGGTATATCCTTTGTTGGAGATGTGAATTGCAAATATTTTCTCTGAGTCTGTAGCTTATCTTTTCATTCTTTTAACTATCATATGGAGAGCAAAGTTTTTAATTTTTATGAAGTCCAGTTTATCAATTTTTTCTTTATTGGGTCATGTGTTTGGTGTTAAGTCTAAGAAGTTGTTACCTAACCCCATGTCACAAAAAATTTCTATCTTCTTTTATAAGTTTTATAATTTTACTTTCTACAGTCATATTTGTGATCTATTTTGAATTAATTTTTGTGTGAGTTTTGAGGTTTGGGCTGAGGTTCATTTTTTTTTCATATGGATGTCAATGGTCCCAGCACCATTTGCTGAAAAGATTATTCTTTCTCCTTTAAATTGCTCTTGTACATTTGTTGGAAATCAACTGATTGTATAGACCTGTATATTTGTGTGGGTATATTTCTGTACTCTATTTTATCTTATTGATCTATGTGTCTTTCTCTTCACCAATACTACACTGTCTTCATTATGTAGTTTTATATATAGTAAGTCTGTAATCAGGTAATGTGATTCCTTCAATTTATTGTTCTTTTTCAAAATTATCTTAGCTGTTCTAGTTTCTCTTTCCAAATGAATTTTAGAACTAGCTGTCTATATCTACAAAAATTCTTGCTGGTATTTTGATTGATATTGTGTTAAATGTATTGATCATTTTGGGGAATTGACATGTTTATTGTGTTGCTTCCAATCCATGAACATGGTATATTTCTCCATTTATTTAGGTTTTCCTTTATTTCTTTAAAAAGCATCTTACAGTTTTCAGCTTACAAACCTTGTACATCCTTTATAAGATTTATATCTAAATATTTTATTTTTATGAGCTATTGTAAATGGTATTATTTTTTAAATTTCAGTTTCCAGTTATAAATTGCTACTATACAAAAAACATAATCGATTTTTGCATGTTACTGTTGTATCCTGAGACTTGCTAAACTCATTTATTAGTGGTAGGAGTTTTTTTCTTTGTAGATCCCTTGGGATTTTCTACATAGAAAAACATGTCATCTGCAAATAGGGACAGTTTCATTTCTTTCTTTCCAATGTATACACCTTTTCTTTTTTCTTGCCTTATTGCACTGGCTAAGACTTCCATCATGATGTTGAGTAAGAATAATGAAGGTGGATCTCCCTACCTCACTCCCAATCTTAGGAAGGAAAGCATTCAGTCCTTCACCATTAATATGAAGTTAGCTGAAGATGTTTTTGTAGATGCCCTTTATTAAGTTGGGAAAGTTGCCTTCTAGTCCTAGATTACTGAGATTTTTTTTAAAAATCAGAAATGGATGCTGAAGTGTTGAATATTTTTTTCTTTGTCATTCATTATTTTTCTTCTTTAGACTATTAATGTGATGGATAACACTGATTTTCAAATATTGAACCAGCCTTTCATTTCCAGGATAAACCCCTCTTGGTTGTGATATGCTATTTTTATAATATATATTGTGAATTCAATTGCCTAGTACATTGTTGGGCATTTTTGTGCTATGTATATGAGGAATATTGGTCTCCAGTTTCCTTTTTTTTTTTTTTCCTGAGGGGGAGAGAGAGTGCACGCACAAGAGCAGGGGGAGAGACAGAGGAAGAGAGAGAAAGTCCTCAAGCAGACTCCCCACTAAGCAAGGGGCTCAATCCCAGGACCCTGAGATCACAACCTGAGCCAAAACCAAAAGCCAGCTGCTTAACTGACTGAGCCACCGAGGCACCCCTTTCTGGTTTTCTTGATTTGTAATGTCTTTGTCTGGTTTGGGTATCAGAGCAATACTGACCTCATAAATGAGTCAAGAATGTTTCTTCCTTTTATTTTCAAAAAGAGACCGTGTGGAATTGGTGTTATTTCTTCTTTAAGTGTTCGTTTCAATTTGTCTTTGAGACCATCTGGGTGTGAATTTTTGGAGGTTTTGAAGTAGTAATTCAACTTCTTGAATAGTTATGGGGCCATTCAGTTTATCTATTTCATCTGGTGGGGGAGGGATTGGTAGTGTGTGAATTTTGAGGAATGGTCCATTTAATCTAAGTTGTCAAATTTATGTGTAGAGAGTTTTATAAAGCATTGTTTATGGGGTTTTTAGTGGTATTTCCTCTGTCATTCCTGATAGTAATAAGATGTATCTTTTTTCTTTGTCAGTCTTGCTAGAGGTTTATCAATTTTATTGATCTTTCAAAGAAACACTTTTAGTTTCATTGATTTTTCTTTATTTTTGTTTTCAATTTCATTGATTTCTGCTTTTATCTTTATTATTTTCTTCTTTTTGTTTGCCTTGGGCTTATTTGTTCTTTTCCTAGTTTGTTAAGGTAGAAGTTTTGATTATTGATTAGAGATTTTTTAATTCTAATACTAGCTTTAAAAATGAATACCTTTTTGTGTCTCATACTTTGTTTCCTACATGTGTCTGGACTGTTCTATTTTTAACTCCTTGAGTACAGGATCTTATCTTAGGTGAGTAATCTGAGCCTAACCAACTTGTACTATGTAATTAGTATTTTATAGATGATTTGAATGGAGGGATGGATGGATAAAAGGAGAGTGAGGGCTATGAATATAAATTATTTCAAAGATATCTTTAGAATTAAGAAAAATATATAACAGGAGCTACAAGAGTCAGTAATGTCAAAGGAAGGAAACAAAACAATTCACTCATTAGGAAAAACTGCTAACACCTGTCAAAGCTAGTTTTGATAGGGAGTATTCAAAACCTTAAGGTGGTATACAGAACACTTACAGTCTGTTGCATCCAATTCTACACAGTGAATGAAACATCCCTAGCCAATTCAAGAAAAAAACATTTTAACTTATTCATATAATTTGAGCAAAATAATTTGGAAATAATTACCTCCATGATTTCTTGATTCCCTGTTTTCTTGTGCTATACCTGATATACTTTCCTCTGTTATTTATTCACCGGTAGAGACTTAGAATATAGCCTTCTTTTTCTTATTCTCTTACCACCTGACATCACACTTTAGGCTTCTAGGGAATCAGGACATGAGTTTGAGCTTCCTAACTCATACTCCCTCATAAAATCAAAGTATTTGTATTAGTTTCCTATGGCTGCTCTAACAAATTACCACAAATTACCATGCTTAAAACAACATGAATTTTCCCACAGTTCTGGAAGCCAGAAGTCCAAAATCAGTATCACTGAGCTAACATCAAGGTGTCATGGGGGCTGTGCTCTCTTTAGAGGTTCTAGAGGAGAGTGTATTTCCTGCTTCTCCCCGCTTTTGATGGCTGCAGGCATTCAGTGGTTTGTGGCTGCATCACCCCAGTCTCTGCTTCATTGGTCATATTGTCTTCTCTTCTTCTGTAATAAAATCTCCCTCAGCTTCCCTCTTAGAAGAACACTTATGATTGCATTTAGAGCTCACTTGAATAATCCAGGATAATCTCCCCATTTCAAGATCCTTAATTATATCTGCAAAGTCCTTTTCTTGCCATATGATTCACAGGTTGCAGGGGTTAGGATGTGGATCTCTCTCAGGCAGCCATTATTGAGCCTGCCACAGCATCTTGATTCCATAGTCAAGAACACTGGTGAGGGGCGCCTGGGTGGCTCAGTTGGTTAAGCGACTGCCTTCGGCTCAGGTCACGATCCTGGAGTCCCTGGATCGAGTCCCGCATCGGGCTCCATGCTTGGCAGGGAGCCTGCTTCTCCCTCTGACCCTCCCCCCTCTCATGTGCTCTCTCTCTCTCTCATTCTGTCTCAAATAAATAAATAAACTCTTAAAAAAAAAAAAAAAAGAACACTGGTGAAATGGGGTAACAAAAGACATTCATTATTTCTTAAAAAATGTCCTTCATAATCTGTATTTTTAAAAATCTTATCTTTTTGCCATTTGAAATATTAATATTTGCGTATAAAATATTCATATAAATTAATTCAGACTGATATCCTTTATAGTAGATTCCAAAAATGAATTCTAAGGGAAAAGCCCCATTTATTATATATCAATCTTTTTCACATATAGCTTCATGAATAACCATTTGACACTGAAACATGAGTTCAGAAACTATTATTATTTTGGCACAGGAACAAACTTAATTTCAGAATCAGAGACTCCAGATATCCATGAACTTTTATTCAAATAAAAGTTTTAAACACCTGAATGACTTATGGATACAAATAGAAAAGACATTAAATGGTTTCATATTGCTTCCATATGTAGGAACTAGTTGTTTCAGTAAGTTACAAATAAATCAAAATTTAACATAATGAACAAAATCTGCAGCCAGGAAGAACCTGTGATTTGGGTTTAACAAATGAACTAACATGACATTTGCAATATTGCTCAGCATTAATTTGTATGGATTGATATGGAATCATCAATTAGTTATTTGCCAGCTATAAATAATTGAAAATTCTTGTAAGAGATTATCTATAATTTACCTATTCTCTCAGAGACCACCTTTCAGGCCTAGTAGAACTCTTGGGTAGCAGAGAGATTTGGGGGATGCCTGGGTGGCTCAGTCGGTTAAGGGTCTGCCTTCGGCTCAGGTCATGATCCTGGGGTCTTGAGATAGTGTCCCACATTGGGCTCCTTACTTGGCAAGGAGCCTGCTTCTCTCTCTGCCTGACACTCCCCCTGCTTGTGCTCTATCTCTGACAAATAAATAAAATCTTAAAAAGAAAAAAAAAAGAGAGATTTGGGCAACCATTCTCGGCCTAAGCTGGAGACTATCCCAGTAAAATTCCTCAGTATAGATTCTTCAACCATTGCTTGACACCACCAGACAGGAAGTTGAGCGTTCACAAATATAACATTGTGTTTTGTTTTGTTTTGAACAATATAGGTGCTTTCTAAAGCTTTGTCTACATGTTAATTATTTTTCAGTATATTTTATTTATTTTAATTTTTCTTTAAAGATTTTATTTATTTGACAGCACAAGCAGGGGGAGCGGCAGGCAGAGGTAGAGGGAGAAGCAGGCTTCCTGTGGAGCAGGGAGCCCGATGAGGGGCTCGATCCCGGGACCTGGGGATCATGACCTGAACCCAAAGCAGACGCTTAACTGACTGAGCCACCCAGGCACGCCACTTTTCATGTATTTTAATGATCAGTTTCTGTATGAGCCATGTAACTAATAACTGCTAATGGCTAATGCCACTAGATCACTCACGTCACTGTCCAGTGTTTCCATTATAAATTCCAGAAGTCTTTTTCATTATAAATTGCATATGAATGCCATTTGTTATTTGTTGCATTTATCAGAGATTGACATGCTATGATAAACACATTTCTTTAAATCACTATAGTTGGAATGCAAATGATGATTTGTAGATGATGAAGGTAAAGCTGTCTTCAGTGAACACTGTATTTGGAAATGGGATTGACCAAGCATTGTACATTTATTTAGCCAGGACTTAACCTACCTCCCATTTATACATATTTGTATATGTAGACAGAGAAATCATTAAAGCTTTTTACAGAATTGCCAACTGCTTTTTTTTTTTTTAACCTAGATGAAACCTGACAAAATTCTGAACTTGTAGGAAGACTCCTAAATGACATATTATTAACTTGCTGAAGAAGTAGATCTTCCTTGGCTTTAAATGTAACCTAGTAGATTTGAGCTCAGGTTTATGGAAAGCTGGATGGCTTATAGAAGAAACATTTAAATCTTCTTGCTGGATTGATGTTCCTAAAGAAATTCTCTTTCAGAGGTAGAAAAGCTTAACTTTTTCACATGGCAGTTACTGGCCTTTAAATGTTGGATTTCTCAGACCTCAGTGACAGACTTCTTTCTTTCTTTTTTTTTTTTTCTGTACTCTGTATTCTCTCCCTAATGATCTCATTCATTCTCAAATTTTCAAATGCTATCTATATGCTAACGGATTATAAATTCATATCACTCTGCCATGTCTCTTTTCTAAGCTCTAGACCTCTATATCTAACACTTCTTTCTGTACCTCCTTTTGGATGCATGACAGAAACCTCAAACTTATGTGTCCAAAACAACTCATGATCATACTGTACCACCCTCCCACCCCACATTTCTTATAATAGTCCCAGTCTCAAATTGCTAGTAGGCACTACTCCTTTTCACTCACCCTATATGTATAATCTATCAGCTGCTGACTCCACTTTCTTTTTTTTTTTTTTTAAAGATTTTATTTATTTATTTGACAGAGAGAGAGACAGCGAGAGCAGGAACACAAGCAGGGGGAGTGGGAGAGGGAGAAGCAGGCTTCCCGCCGAGCAGGGAGCCCGATGTGGGACTCGATCCCAGGACCCTGGGATCATGACCTGAGCCGAAGGCAGACGCTTAACGACTGAGCCACCCAGGCGCCCTGACTCCACTTTCTGAAACTATCTTGAATCTATTCACTTCTGTCCATCTCCATTGACTTCGACCTAGTACAGCCTACCATTTCCCCCTATCTGGTTTCACTTCATTTTTTTCCTTTCATTCTTTCACAAGGCAGCCAGAGTGATCACTTAAAAATGTTATTGTGACTGCAGTATTCCTGTTTAAAACCCTTTTGGCATGCTCTGACAGGGATGAACCCTGAAGACACTATGCTAAATGAAATAAGCCAGACCAAAAGGACAAATATTGTATGATTCCACTTATCTGAGAATAGAATAGTCAAGTTCATAGAGATAGAAAGTAGAATAGTGGTTTCCAAGAGCCAAGTGAAGGAGAAATGGGGTGTTATTGTTTAATGGGTATAGAGTTTCAGTTTGGGATGACAGAAAAAGTTCTGGAGGTAGATTGTTGTTAGAGTTTGCACAACAATGTAAATGTACTTAATGCTACTGAATTTACACTTAAAAATGGTTAAAGTAGTAATTTTTATGTTGTGTATATTTTACTGCAATTAAAACAAAAAACCTTTGGTTGCTCATTGCTGTCATGATAAAGACTGCAATGCTTGACACCATCTAGAAGCCTGATGTGATCAGGCTTTCCACTCTACCCCTCAGTTTCTATGCTCCTGTTATACTGGCTGCTTTTTAAATCTTCAGTGACAATATATTTCCTTCTTACTTTCAAATCTTCTCCCTTAATGTTCCCTCCCCTGGAATGAAGTGGTTTTCCTTCCTTCTCACTTGGCCAAATACTACTTACCCTTACAGTCCTCAGGTTATACATCACTCTCTCCTGGGCATCTTCCCTGTCTCCCTCCAATGATAGTTCCTCCTATCTACATTCTGGCAGCACCCATACTTCTTTGTAGTACTTCTCACAATCATGATTGGCTTTCAGTATCTGTTTCCTCCAACATATTGCAAGCTCTATGAGACCAAGGACCATTCTGACTTGTTCACCTAACACCTCTCAAAGAGCTGGCGCTTAGCAGAAGTACAACACATATTTGTGAAATGAATGAATCAATGCATGAATGAATGCATACCATCTAAAGGATAAAGGATAACTTATCAGTGAAACACCATGAGAATTACTACTTAAAAGAGGTACTAAAAAGAAAACAAATAGTGGGGTTTTCCCCCACATAGTGTCGTTTCTTCTCCCCTCCCCAAGTTTTTATTTAGATTTCAGCTAGTTAACACAGTGCAATATTAGTTTCAGGTGTAGAAATTGTTTATAGAAACAATACAGATTCTCCACAGAAAGCATGAAAAATCTAGATAAAGCATAAAGGAGAATATAAAAATACCCTCTCTCAAAACCCAAAGGATCACTGTTATATATCTTAATAGATTTCCTTCTACTCCTTTGCATGTGTGTTTCTTTTTTTTTTCTTTAAAGATTTTAAGTAATCTCTCTACCCAACGTGGGGCTTGACCATACAACCCCGAGATCAAGAGTTGTATGTTCTACTGACTGAGCCAGCCAGGCACCCCTGTGTGTGTGTGTTTCTTAAATAAAACACTTAAGTGGGATACTACTGTATATATAATTTTATTTCTTTTATTTATACTATTTACTTAAAGTATATTATAAGTAATTGTGAGTTAGAATAACTTTTAATAAATCGGACTATATCTTGTATTTTTATTAGGATTAATGAAATTAGATATACTATATGGACATGAATAAAATGAATCCGAAAACAGATGAAAGGGGTACACATCTCACCGTAATCTAACTGTGCAAGAAAGACAACTTTTTTCTATAACCATGTTTTCAAAACTTCATTCTGCCCTAGTGGCAGAGACTTATATTCCTATGAGCAGAGAGAAATCTCAGTCCATAGAGTTAGATGTTCAGGAAATATATTTTTCTAGCCTTTTTTTTTTTTTTTTAATTTATTTGATAGAGAGAGAGAACAAGCAGGGGGAGCAGCAGGCAGAGGGAGAGGGAGAAGTAGGCTCCCCACCAAGCAAGGAGCCTGGGATCATGACCTGAGCCGAAGGCAGATGCTTAACCGGACTGAGCCACCCAGGTGCCCCTTTCTAGAATTCTTCTTCTGTTTTGTTTGACTGAGACCATCTGGGGCTCATCCAGGCACCCCTAATTATTACAACTTCAGAGGTGAAAGAAGTATGGAACAAATCCTCTTAAACGGAAAGCCCCATCCTAGCTCCAAAGATAATGAAGAATATAGAGAACATGGGATCTAAATTTGAACCTACCACTTTATAATAATCAATTATCATTTACTGAGTACTTATTAGTACTATGCTAGGAACTCTATATTCAGTATCTAAATGAATCCACACAACTATGAAGTAGGTATTTCTAAGACTGTGATTCTATGCTATATTTTCATTTTGTAGAGTTAGGTACTTTGATTACATTCATCATTCTACCCTCAGTTCTCTAGTTTATAAAATGAGGTTGATTATAGTACTTAATTCACAAGATGATACTGCTCTGTGAAGCTTTGTGCCCTTCTGTGTAAATATTAGAAATCATTAACAGCAGTCCAGGATTCAGTTTTCACATATTATTTGCCCCTGAAACTCATACAGGGGTGCCTGGCTGGCTCAGTAGGCAGAGCATGTGACTCTTGATCTCGAGGTCATGAGTTCAAGCCCCACATTGGATGTGGAGCCTACTTAAAAACAAACAAAAAACCCCATACTTATATCTATATAACACCTATATAAACACTTGAAGTCTGAGAATCAGCAGCTATATGCATCTGTCAGCCTCTCTGTTTGATCAAGATATACCAATTAACCATTAAAGGGGCATGAACAGACTCAAATTCACAGGCTAAAGATAAATTCTAGTTTTAGAATTAGGGAAGGGGACCTGATATTTTTTGAGGGCTGTTATGTTTCAGGCACCATGCTAGGTGATTTACTTACATCAGCTGATTATGATTTAATCTGTTTGGACTGGAGCCTGGGTAGTTTCAAAACTGTCTCAGGTGATTACACTGTGTATCCATGATTGAGAAATACAGACATACAAACCCCCATTAATTCTTGCAGAAACTCTCTTAAGGTAGGTTTTATGTTCATTTTATAGTAAAGAGATGGATGCCCATAGTTACTTTCTCCAGGTCACACATCTCATAAGCAGGGCGGGGGGGGAAAGCTGTGGCTTTTCTAGAAATGACACACTTCCTGAGCAGAGCAGACAGTCACTCCCAACAAATCAAGGGGGATGCTAAACCAAAAGGAAAGTATCAATATTCCTACTTAATTATCAAGTCTCTTGGGGCGCCTGGGTGGCTCAGTTGGTTAAGCGACTGCCTTCGGCTCAGGTCATGATCCTGGAGTCCCGGGATCGAGTCCCGCATCGGGCTCCCTGCTCGGCGAGGAGCCTGCTTCTCTCTCTGACCCTCCCCCCTCTCATGTACTCTCTCTCATTCTCGCTCTCTCAAATAAATAAATAAAATCTTTAAAATAAAAAAAAAATAAATAAAAAAATAATCAAGTCTCTTTCGTTGACTCACTATCCTCCATGAACTCTTTCAGTCCTCCTTCATCTCTTCACCAAATTTCTATTACATGAATAACTGGCTTATTTTGATGATGAATTATACTCAGCCTTACCTTATATTTGTACCTATATTTATCAAGGCCTCCCTGTACATTTCCTAGTTATCAAACCTGGTGACATGGCAGGCAAATCATGGTGAGAGCCCTGGTTTTGGAGCCACACCCACCTGAATTGGCCTCCTGCGTATACTTATCTCTGTGGCTAGACAAGCCATTTGATTTTTTGAATCTCAGTTGTAAGCATGAAATAGGGAAAAATAAAACTTGTACTTTAGTAAGGATTAGAAACATTACATTCAATAAACCTTAGTTATCAGTATATCCACCCTAACCATGCAAGTAAAGCGTTTGGTCCATCAGTAAACGCAGGGAAAGTAGTAGGTCGAATTAGACCTTGGGAGTTGACTCGTTTTTCTGATACAAATACCCTAATATTTGGAGAATATAAAGAATAAGGAGTCATGAATCTACCTAAGGCTGGCACTTTTATCCCTAAGAACAGGTTTGCAGAAAGTTATTTACACGATACTCTAGTCAAACCACAGGAAATCATTATACTCTGCAATGTTCCCACTCCCTCTCCAACTCTTGCCCTATGACAGACTCCCTACCCAGGTTCTGCTCTTCCATTTAGGGGAGGAGCTGCGGATTTCATTTTATAGTGGATTGGCTTACGGGGTGTGGGGAGGAATGGGGAAATGAGAGAGGCTCCACCCACTGCACTAGAGGCGCGGAGGTGGGCTCTTCCTTTGCCCTACCCCACCGACCTGGAAAGTGGGGCCAGCGGCGGAGGGAGGGCCCTGTCCTCTGTCCCTTTAAGGAGGAGGGCCGAGCTCAGGCGAGAGAGCTGGCGTTGCCCCTACCCGGTCCGAGCCCTCACCCCAGAGCAGCTGCAGCCACAGCTCCGGCCGCCCTCGGTTAGCAGAGTCCGCTCCGGCCCCAGGAAGCGAGTCGCCACCATGGTGAAGATTGTGACGGTTAAGACCCAGGCGTACCCGGACCAGAAGCCGGGCACGAGCGGGCTGCGGAAGCGGGTGAAGGTGTTTCAGAGCAGCACCAACTACGCGGAGAATTTCATCCAGAGTATCATCTCCACCGTGGAGCCGGCGCAGCGGCAGGAGGCCACCTTGGTGGTGGGCGGGGACGGCAGGTTCTACATGAAGGAGGCCATCCAGCTCATCGTCCGCATCGCCGCCGCCAACGGGGTAAGGGACCCTCCGACTTCTCCGTGGCGTGCGCCCGGCGCGGGCCGTGCGCGACGTGCGGCCGGTGTTGCCCGCCCGCCCGCCGCCGCGCTCTGCCCGGCCACTTCCGCGCGCGGCCGCCCCAGTCTCCACCCCCGCCTCTCTGCGCTCGCTCTTCCCGGCCCGGAGGCCCTGCGGAGGTCTCTGTGTGCTGGAAGGTGGCCACGGGCCTCCGCCGAGCTGCTCGGTCGACTCCCCGGAGGCGGGCGAACGGGACTTGACCTTGGGAGGACCGACCCTCCGCCTCCTGCCCCGCCCTTCTTTCTCCTCCTCCTTTCCCCTCCCCTCCCCTCCCCTCCTCTCCTCCTGCTGAGGCCTTTGACATTTACATTCACCTTTCCTGTGACTTGAAGATACCATTTCAGCGCAGTGTGCAATCACCTTAACCCGGAAAGGTTGAACGGCCTCTGCCCTGCTCAGAACCCCTCGCATCCCGCCCGTTTGCCTGCTATTCTCGTCTGGGACTGGCGCTTCCCAGTGGCAGGGAGCCCGACGCCGTGGGGCAGGGGTGGTGGGAGCGCCCGCCCAGCTGGTGCGTGAGGCCCTCGGGGCTGAGAAGGAGGTTGCACAGTCTCTCTCCCCACACCCTCGTTTGTATTGGGACAGAGCTGCTGCCCTTGCACGGCCTGCTTGCTGGGGCGCAGGCTTTTGAAACGGCTTTGCACCGGCGGTGCTTCTAGATCTGTTCCATCCAGGAGTTAGAGATGAATTTTCATTAGAACAGAAACTGCATACCCAAGGGCACTCTTACGCAAGCCCTAGAGGCTGGCCAGGAAATTAATGCAACACCTTGGCTCGTCCCCCTCCCCACTTTCCCCACCAGCTAAGGACCGTTAACTGACTTTATGGACAGGTCCGCTCGGATAGGTGAAACTCTGAAATAGATTTTTAAGTAAACCTGATAAATGAAAAGGTGAATTTATAAAATAGGTAAGTTGGGGCTGGTTATTCATTCACTTTTGGAAAAAGTTTTCTAACGAGTTTTTCTTTCTGTATTTAAAATAAGCTTTGACTTCTACCCAGCTTTTCTGGAACTCATTCCCTTTAGTAATATTTTTATTCATTTTAGTAGTACTTTATCTTTAACATATAAGTGTCAGTTTGCCAAGCACTATGAAAAGCACTAAACATGTGGTATCTCATTTATGCTGTGGCCTGAAGAGGTCGATGCTATTATGGGCATCTTCAAGTTGCCAGTGAGAAAACTGAAGCCCAGGCAGGTTAAAGAGGAACTGCAGTGGCAGTACCCAGAATCTAACATTGACCTGCCAGTTCCAACTTCTGGGAATAAAGGGACCCTTGAATCTATAAAGATCTATTTTCTGGTAGTCTGTAAATTCTAACCTGGGTCCCATCTACATCTGCCTCCCTGGGTCAAACATTTATAAGCATCAAGGACAGAAGGTCCTCTGGATAGCAGATGCTCTTGAGTTTTCAGACAACCCAAATTCCCTTGAAAGAAGAGCAAACGATAGCTGTATCCCAGTAGAGCCCTTCAATTCCTTATCACCCGTGTGGAATATACATTTCATTCATTCATTCATTCATTCATTCATTCATTCAACAAAGATTGAACCTATACCATGTGCAGAGAAATGTGTGGAATAGAGAGACAATTCAGACACAAGACTCGCCCTTAAGGAGCTTGCTGACAGCATAGTGGGAATTTTAGAGGTCCAAATGGAAAGTTGTCCATTTGGGAGTAATGTGGGGTGGAAAGGAAAAAGTTAGGCTAGGACTAAAAAAATAGGTTCTTAAAACCTCATCCCCTTTTAGCTACTGCCCTATTGCTTTTCCCCTTTTTGGCCAGTGGCCACCACTGATTTTTTACCCATTCACTTACCACCTCACTGCAGTCTGGCTTCTGCTTCCTCCACCACTCCACCAGAATCGCTCTTGCCAAGGTTACTAATGACTTTCTAGTTGCTAAATCCATTGAATACTTTTTTAGGCCTTATTTGGCCTTTTGTTGCCTTTGGCACTACAGGTTTTGCATTTTTAAAGTCCTCCTTCCCTTGCCTTGCTCACTCTCCTGATTCTACTCACACTTTTTGAGAGTTCCTTCCTGGACTGCTTGCCCTATGCACACCCTAGCTGTTCCCTAGGTTTCTGTCCTCAGCTTTCTGCTCTCTGATTTTGTTCCCTCTGTCTCTCTCTCTCTCCTCACTAAGGATTTAAGCATGCTACTTGTCTCTTATGGTGTGAATCAATTGAGGTAGCGTCTTCCAAAAACTTTCCCCAGAAACCTTTCTCTGCCACTTTCATTCCCTTATGAAGTACTCCTTTCTCATAGATACCTCTAGAATAGTTTAATAAAATCCCAGTGAAATAATCTTTACCTGTGACACTACCCCCTAGAAAGTAAACTTCTTTAACACAGGGTCTGGTTTTATCTGTATTTGTAGTACCTAGGACAGTGTAACTTTCAGTGAGTCTTTGTTTAACTGCCCTGAATTGTGAAGGGTGAGGAATACACTTTAAGTTAAGCAAATACCGGGACACCTGGGTGGCTCAGTCCGTTAAGCATCTGCCTTCGGCTCTGGTCATGATCCCAGGGTCCTGGGATCGAGTCCCACATCAGGCTCCCTGCTCAGTGGGGAGAGCTTGTGCTCTCTCTCTCTGACATATAAATAAAATCTTCAAAAAAGAAATAAGCAAATTCCAGCACTTAAAGCCAGTGTATAGTGGGTGACCAATGCATTTATTCTCTTTAAACATTTATTATGTTGTGCTAAGTATTTGGGATACAAAATATTCCTGCCCTCAGCAAAAACAGTGTAGAAGGGGAGGTAGACAAGAGTAAAAAGAGGGGCATCTGGGTGGCTCAGTTGGTTAAGCGACTGCTTTCGGCTCAGGTCATGATCCTGGAGTCCTGGGATCGCGTCCCGCATTGGGCTCCCTGCTCAGCGGGGAGTCTGCTTTTCCCTCTGACCCTCCTCCCTCTCATGTGCTCTCTCTCTCTCTCTCATTCTCTCAAGTAAATAAATGAAATTAAAAAAAAAAAAAGAGTAAACAGAGAAATACAGTGCGTTAGGTGTTACTGTTCAGGGTCTGTGCCAGGTACTGAAGCGGGAAGATCATGGAGGGCTGTAGAGGTATCCCCTGCTTTTTGAAAGTTTGTCTTATGCCACTTCACTTTTATGAAAGACCTATGTTAAATGCCTGTTTTTGCAAATGGCAAACCAAAAGAAATCTGAAAAAGACTTTTGCTCTTATGAAAAAAGGCAAAAAGTGAAAGTAGAGGTCAGCATTTGGTGTGCAGGGAGCCATTAGAGAGGCGGCAAGGACCTACCCCCAGCAGCAAGAGTGGCCCCACCAAGCCACTCAGCATCTCAGCTTCAAGCTGCCCGGGCTTTGAACTGTGCCTCTAAGCTTCTGGGCTTTATCTTGACTTATTCTGTGCACCCATTAGCAAGATGTTTCCTAAGGCATCAGAAAACGGTACGAGGTTTCTTTTTGAGGTCTTAGAACACTAAAAGTGGTAGCTGAATTGAGGCTTGAAGGGCAAGTTGGAATTGCTAAGGTGGATTTGTCGAGGGGAAGAATTCTAGGCAGGAAAGAGTAAAAATATAGGAGTTGGAGACTGTTGGGCAAGTTAGTTGATTTCTGATCCTTCCCCACCCTCCCCCTTGTCTGTAAAGGTTGGAAATGATGAGACATACCATTTAATCTGAGGATTAAATGAAACAGTATGTTTTAAAATACCTGTAGTCTCTTCTCACCTGGCAGCTAATTGAATGACCCTTGTGGGGGAACCTCAGGATGGGCCTGGGGCAGGACTTTTGTGTTATCCGTGTTCTGCTGGTGTGGGGACACTAAGTTAATCAGGCCTAACCTGGTGCAGATATTAACACTTCATAGATATCGGCACTGTCCCCCACCTTCCTCTACCTTCAGTGGCCCCAGCCAATATAGAGGGATTCCATGTTACTCAGAAGCCAGTGGGTTCAAGTGCCAAAAACCTAGCTCAGATTAGCACAGTGAGAAAGGAATTTATGGGCCTCGGTTACTGAGAAGTCTAAGAGATACCAGTGCAGACAACTCAGTTCAAACCATTCCTAGTCTCTAAAAATTGCTCTTGGGCCCAATGATCTGCAAATGACCAGTCTTAGGAATTGGGAAGAATTTGAAGTCACAAGTAAATGAATGTTTGGATATTTTGAAGGATAGTTCATCATTATCATCAGCAAAATAAATGCTTTCATGGGGCGCCTGGGTGGCTCAGTTGGTTAAGCGACTGCCTTCGGCTCAGGTCATGATCCTGGGGTCCTGGGATCGAGCCCCGCACCGGGCTCCCTGCTCAGGGGGAAGCCTGCTTCTCCCTCTCCCACTCCCCCTACTTGTGTTCCCCCTCACGCTGTCTCTCTCTCTCTGTCAATTAAATAAATAAATAAAATCTTAAAAAATAAATAAATAAATAAATGCTTTCATGAGAGCTTGTTAGTAAGCAGGTTTTCTTTCATCAATTCACAGGGATTCTTGTGCCCTGGATTCCTTTGTTTAATCTACAGACCCCATCTCAGAATAATTTTATTTTAAAATAAATAAAATATAAAGAATTACAAAGGAAATAAAAATTGTATTGGAAATAAAATTATCAAAATATTAACCAAATTTGTGATACAGCAAGATATATATGCTTCTTTATTGACACATTAACAAAATTTAGTGGAAGGTCTCATACTATCTTACTTTAGAATAGTGATAAATATAAATGATATTTTGATATATCTGTAATCTTAATATTTTGAGATAATTATGATATGAAAATATCTGTGATTTTTTTTTTTTAAAGATTTTATTTATTTATTTGACAGAGAGAGAGGCAGCGAGAGAGGGAACACAAGCAAGGGGAGTGTGAGAGGGAGAAGCAGGCTTCCCGCCGAGCAGGGAGCCCGATGCCGGGGCTCGATCCCAGGACCCTGGGATCACAACCTGAGCCGAAGGCAGACGCTTAACGACTGAGCCACCCAGGCGCCCCTGTGATTTTTTTTTTAAAGATTAGAAAGAGAGCATGAGCGGGGGGGAGGGGAAGAGGGAGAGGGAAATAGAGAATCTCAAGCAGACTCCCTGCTGAGCCTGACACGAGGCTGGATCCCAGAACCCTGAGATCATGACCTGAGCCGAAATCAAGAGTCGGACGCTTAACGGACTGAGTCACCCAAGGTGCCCCTGAAAATATATGTGATTTCTATCGATGATAAAGTCCCAGGTGGTATTAGTAATGGTAATAATAATAATTCTGTGGTTTATTGCCTAAATTCATAATTCAAGGGAATGCTAAATTTCCTTTAGAGGTTAGTTAAGACAAAGATTTTGTTTATTTTGCCATTCAGACTCACAGACCCCATCGAATTCTACCCAGGGACCTATTAGGGGGTGGGGTCTAAGGATCCTGAGTTAAGAACCCGTGCATTAAACAAATGATCCCCTTTTAGTGTCAGGTACTGCTTGCACCAAAATGGGCATCAAATATATGACACAGAGATTAAGGGTCTCAGGTTCTCAAAGCAAACCAGTGGGGCTTTGAGAACTTAGTCTTAAGTGGAGGAACTCCACTATCTCCCATTTGGGATGGATCACTCTTTTCCTGAACTTTCATGAGGCCAACTACAAACACAGGTGAAGGGACATGTTTCTAGCTAGAGTTCTGAGAAGGGAATGAAAGAATACCGGGCAGGACGGGGAATGTTTTGGGACTCTGAGGTAACTGGTGTTAGGTAGAGGCACCTTGCTACCCTTACTTAAAACCTGATATCCTTAGGGCAAGGATGACTTGGCAGAGAATCATCTTTGGGTGACTTTTTAATATGGTGTAACTCCTATTAAAAAAAATAAGTCCTTTGGGGCGCCTGGGTGGCTCAGTTGGTTAAGTGACTGCCTTCGGCTCAGGTCATGATCCTGGAGTCCCGGGATCGAGTCCCGCATCGGGCTCCCTGCTCGGCAGGGAGTCTGCTTCTCCCTCTGACCCTCCCCCTCTCATGCTCTCTCATTCTCACTCTCAAATAAATAAATAAAATCTTTAAAAAAAAAAAAAAAGTCCTTTACTTATGATGGGCTTATGAATGATTGTTCTCCCCCTGTTTATACTTTGAGTTGGAATTGTTATTAAATACCAGGATAAATAGGATACTGTCCTTTTCCATCCTGGAGTGTGCCATCTTTGGTGGAGATAAGACACAAGAAATACATACCCGTGCAAAGAATAGGATTAGAAAAAGTGTTGAGTGCAGATGAAGGAGAGAACATTCTGGATTGGGGAAAGAAGTGATAGAACGTGAATTGTGTCTTGAAGAGTGGAGAGTATGTGAACAGAAAAGAGGCCACTTTATTGGAGGGGCTACATAGCAGGAAGAGGTTAGATGGAGGAATGGACAGGACTATTCTTTAGAGTGGAACACTTAGCCACTAAACAGCCTTTGTTATGTAAAATATTTTAGCCAAATTCGGGAGCCTCTCTCTCTTAGCTTCACTGACCTAAATCTGACTCTTTCCCCCTCTCACTCCGTGTAGCACTGCACATTCCCGCTGCTACTCAGAATGGCACATATAAGAAGGATAGCAATCATAATTCAGCACATGCAATATGCAGCCTTGGGCCCTGTGGCTTTCTCCTTGGTTCATATCTGAAATCTCTGTTAAGAGTTCCCGTCAAGGCCCAGTGTCTTGTCATAGCTAAGATTTGGAGGCTCTAGAAGATGACATTTTAACTGCCTCCCAATGTGAATTTGATGTACCCCGTGTAGCCTGTATTTTAAGTCAAAAATGTGTACAATTACATAGGTTCAAGGTGGTGTCACAGAAACTCAAAACAGCAGTGGATTAAACAAAATAGAAGTTTTTCTCTGTCTCATGAAATAGGCTGGGTGTTGCAGGCCAGGACTAGTATGGTAGATCCGTGGGACCCACCCTCCTTCAGTCTTGCGGCTCTGCTGTCTTGAAGGTGTTGCCTTTGCCCATCTGGCTGCAGGGGCCCCCATAACTACAACCGCATTGCTGCCAGTGGGCACAGGAAAAAGATTGAGCAAAGCGTTTTTTTCCCTTTAAACAGTCTGGAAATTGCACACTTCACTGCTACTCACAATCCACTGATTAGATTTTCCATACTTACTGCAAGAAGGGCAAAATATGTAGACTTTATATTGGGGGGCATGTGGCCGGCTAAAAATGGGTGGTTCTGTTACCTTAAGAAAAGGAGTTGCAGGTAGAAATCTCTGCATGGGCCATCTCTTTGGGCGTGCAGATAACCATGTCCCACTCTTCTTCCCATCCATAAAACACATCACTCTTCCCCTGCAGCAGCAGCTCAGATTCCTTCCAACAAATATATATACTTACATAGTTATATTAAGTAAAGCAGTCACCAGCCTGCTGCTGGTGGGGAGTGCAGACTCTTTGCCCTGACCATGGAGTAGGTCTACAGGGAGCCCTGGTTCTGCCCTCTGGGAGGGACTCTCTTATTCTCTGTCCTCAGTGCTCACTTAGTCCTGGACACTGTGGAATAGGTTTTGAGACTTTTTGGGATCTGCATAGCTTTTGCATCCTGCTTTCTGCTGATGGAAGTTGGGGGATGTATGAAGGCAGGGGTTGCTTTTGCAGACCAAGTTTTTGGTTTGTTTCACTGTATAATTACTTCTAAAGCTTATTAGGCTTCTTCTGGCCTATTCTGATCAGTTCTATGTACTGATAACCACAGGGAAAATTCTCACATAGATAGGGTTTTAAGCCTGAAAACTTTTTTCCCAAAGATTTTATTTATTTATTTTGAGAGAGAGCAAGCGAGAGAGAGAGCTTGGGGGGAGGGGCAGAGGCTGAGAGAGAGAAAGAATCCCAAGCAGACTCCATGCTGAGTGTGGAGCCCGATGTGGGGCTTGATCTCACAACACTGCGATCATGACCTGAGCCTAAATCAAGAGTCAGATGCTTAACCAACAGAGCCACCCAGGCGCCCCAAGCCTGAAAACTTTAGCTTTTATTTTCTGGCCTCTCTGCTCTGTCCCTCCTCTGACGTCTCCATCAATGATGTCTGCCTTGAGATAGGAAAAGCTAGGCTGAGTAAGAAAGCAGTATCCTTAATCAGATCTTTGCTGGTGGGTCAGTTTTCATTGTCTAGCGAAGAATCCTGGGAAAGAGTTGAGGCCACAGACCTTTGTTCTACACCTGCTGCTTCATGGAGAGCTGCCTTAGCTTGGGTACATAAAGAGTGGTCATCTCAGCTCTACAAGGTCACAAATTACTGGACTTGGGCAACATAGTTTGCAGGCCACAGTCAAAGATATTTCTCTTAGTGGAGCTTTACCTTCATTTTTGCCCGTGGACTGGCAAGTCGTTGCCTGAGCTCCTCTCTACTGTGGCGAGAAGCAGCCAACAGCCGCTCCTATTTTTAATTTCTCCCATTTGCCTAGGTTTGATTGACCAGTAGTCTGCCTTCCAGGGTAGCAGTGGTAACAATTTTGCCATGGCATAAAAGGTATGCTGATGCTGCATATTTTAGTTTCTGTTCTGGTGCAGAAGATCAGATTTTATCATTAGTTAACATACAGGTTTGGCTATGAAAACAAAATCCAAAAATAAGTTACTTAAACAAAATAACAAAATAAAAGCTCATAGTAATAGAACCCTTTCTGTAATAGAGTGGGTGTGGGCAGTCCTAGGCTGGTGTGGTGGCTCTGTTGTGTAAGGGATTCTGTATTTCTTTTCTTTTTTGCTCAGCCTTCCCTAGTGAGTTGCCCTTATCTGCATGATCCAAGGTGGCTGCCTACCACCATATGGTCATTCCAGGCAACAGGAAGGAAGTGGAATGAAGGCACACCTTTCTCAGATAATGTACATCATTAATTTTACTCACGTCTTCTGTGCCAAAACTTAGTCTAAGGCCTCCTCTAGCAGCAAGGAGGCTGGGATATATCCATTTTATTCTGGGTGCTATGTGTCAGGCTAAACATTGGGGGTGTCAGAAAGGGATAACTGATGTTGGGGGACACTCAGCAGTCCTCACTATCCTAAACATGCTTTCCAAATCTGGTGAAAACCACGAAGCCATTTTCAAGTGATAGAGTTACAGAGGAAGACAGAAACAACTTTATATAGGGAGCTAGATTTTTGGAAGAGAACCTGACTATTCATTTATTCCAACCACCATCTTAGAAAGGAACCAAGGCACAAGCATTCCTGTTGTGGAGGGCTTTTTAAATAAACTACTTTATTGAGATATGATTCACATATCACACAATTCACCCATTTAAAGTGTACAATTTCATACCTTTTAATGTGTTCACAGAATTGTGCAACCATCACCACAGTCTAATTTTAGAATGTTTCCATGACCCGAAGTGAAGCCCTGTGTATTAGCAGTCAGTCCCTCTTGTTTCCTTATGCTTTTGGCTCTAAGCAACCACTAGTCTACCTTAGGTCTCTATAAATTTGAGTGGATGGGTTTTACATGGCCCAGTTTCAGTTGCTAGGCAGAAGAAGTTACATTGAGCAAGGGAAGCCCCAGCAGGACGAGAAGCAAAGTCAAAGGGTTTGTGTCCAGAACAGTGGAGTTAGTGTCCCATGCTTCTGTGTGTGCTATCCTGAGCACTGGAGACACAGAGATGAAGATGTCCCTTTTCTCAAGGAGCCTTTGGTTGGATGGGGAAGGACTGACACAAGAAATGAAAATCACCACTAGGTTTTTCTCAGCGGACTTCCTCTCCAAAGCAGAGCAGGCTGTCAAAAAAAAAAAAAAAAGGAGAAATTTCTCCAGGAGAATCGCTTCTTCATTTTCATGAGTGTAAGCAATCAGATTTCTTTTTTTACAAACATATTTGAACTTATATATCCAAATTAGTATTGTACCCTGTCAAATCACCACTCTGGGAACCGTACACTTAATGCCAGTGATGCGTCTAGTGCTTGGAGCATTTTGAAACTCCTCTATGGGAATTATTTTTCAGCCAGTTGGTTTATGGGTCACCTAGGAAAACCAGTCACATTATTTTATAGTCATGCCTCATTTTTCACCTAAAACGATGTAACAAGATTTGATCACCCACTTTATTCATTAGACATGGCTCCAGCCAATTTTTGTCTCTTTCCAAAGTTCAAATCTATTCTCAGAGGATGAAATTTGTTACGACTGAAGACTTTCAAAGGAAGTGCCACAGACTGTTAAGACAGTTGCTGAGAAAGAGTTCCAGAAATGTTAGTGCAGTGTGAGCACTGTTTGAATAAATATGTTGCTTCCCAAGATGATTGTTTTGAAAGAGATAGCACTAATTTAAATGAAGATGCTCTGGCATAACTGTTTAAAATGAGTTACCATATTTTGTGCCGTTCAAGAACACTGCCCTGTCAAGGAAAGGTCTTAGAAGGCAGTTCATGCTGAGGGAGATTCTGGCATTCTGCTTTCCTTCTGCAAAGGCCCATGGTGGCCTGGGGATACGGTTCTCTTCCACTCTGGTAGACATCTAAACATGCTTTGGTTAGGCATTTAGAAATTGTGCACCATGAGAAGGTTTGTTAAAACACAAGAAGACAAAATGGCCCTGACCTAGAGTCCTGACAGCTCTAAGCCACAGAAACCAGAAACCTAGGTGTTAAAGTTGTGCCCACCTGACTCCAAGAGCTCGCTCATGGTCGCACAGAGGCCAGAAAATGGAGCTGGGATGGCATAACTGGGTGGGGCTGGGGAAAGATCTTTTGCTTTAGTCATAAAACTATTATGTTACGCTGCCTCATGGGGACTCTGAGAAATGCATTCTGTGGAGCAGAATGAAATGAAGTATGTTTAAAAATGAAGCAAACGGGAAATAAGTGTAGGAAACTCAAATGGAATTGGGAGTAAGGTTGGCACCTGTTGCAAAAGCCAGACTGCTTCTCTGAACTGGGCCACGCAGTTGGCACCAAGCCCTGTGTAGTCAAATCCATGAGAAAAACACGATCCCACAGTTCACCATAGCCAGTTCCCCCATGTGTAGATTTGGTATAAGAAGAGTAATAATGTCTGCCTTGAAATGTTCATGTGAGGATGAAGCAAAATTTGTGAAGTGCTCACATAGTGCTTGACGTTATCTTTAGTAAATGGAAGATTTGGGTGATTCTAATGATTATTATGGTTCTTCCAAATGCCGAGGCCATTGGAGGGCAGAGGAGAGGTCTTCTGTGTCTGCCACCATGCCCACCACATAGATGTCTTATTCTGTCTGTAGCCATACATTATTCCCTGAATTCAGTCTGTGAGGCAGAGGTTCACAGGCTCATTGATTTGAGGCTTTTACCTTGTTGGGAGTTCTGAGGCAGCAGTGGGTAGTCGAAGATGGCTGTTTTAGGGCGGATCTGTGGAACGGTTACCTGGCCCAGGCTAACGTCATGCTGCTGACGGGAAGCTGCAAGGAATGTATGCTGGCATTGCTGTAAGCCTCCTGGACTGCCTGGATTTATTCATTCACCAAGCATTGTTGAGCAGTCTGCATGTGCAGGCACTGTGTGAGTTGGCTGGGGGTGCCGGGGTGAGTAAGACAAAGTCTTTGTTCTCAGGATGCTCATGCTAGTCGAGGAGCATCCATAGGTAGTTCACAAAAATGTGGTGCAAATGCTAGTGTGTTTCCTAGGGTTGCTGACAGATGACTATAAACTAGGTGGCTTAAAAGAACAGAAATTTATTTTTTCACAATTCTGGAGGCCCAAAGTGTGAAATCAAGGTGTTGGCTGGTCTGTGCTTCCTCTGAAGGCTCCAGGGGAGAGTGCTTCCTTCCTCTTTCAGCATTTGGTGGCTCCAAGTGTCCTACGTGTGTGTGGCTGCATCACCCCAGTCTCTGCCCCTGCCTTCACATGTGTCTGTCTTCTCTTCTTCCGTCTGTTTTAAGGATACTTGTTATTGGATTTAGGACCCACCCAGATAATCCATGATGGTTTCAGCTCGAGATCCTTAATTAATCTGCAAGGCTGCATTCACAGGTTCTGGGTGGACATACCTTTGCAGGGAGATGGTGGCAGTGGCTACCATTCAACCCACTTCAGCTGTCTGAGAGAAGTTCAGGGAATCGTGGAACACACAGGAGAGCAGCCAGCCTGGCCTTGAGCGGGGGAGGGGAGAATGAGGATGTCGTCTCTGCTGAGGGAGACCTCAGCTGAGAGTGAACTAAGGGTGGAGGCAGGGAGCAGTCGCTGATTTAATGCATGTGGCTAATACTTTTGTTGTTCTATTTAAAAGTCTGGGAATAATTGTTGAGAAGATTCCAGAACTCCATAATCCACAGTGCTTCTGTAGACTTCTGACGTAATGCCAGATGGAAGACAGGCCACGTGGTGGCTCCCTGAATCTTACCAAATGACTTCAGTACCTAGTGATGGGTTGGAATTGAAGATTTTGGTGCAAATCTCAGTGGTACAACTTACTGTACAATATCATGGAGCCTGCTGAACTGACGTAAAGCTCAGTTTTCTCATTTGTAAAATGGGATTAATTCTAATACCAGTCCTATCAGCGGGTTTTATGAAGATTAAATAATGGGCACACAGAGGGTTTGGGAACTCTAAGATGCAACCCAAACGTGCGTTATGATGGTTGTTTTGAAATTCCACCCTCGCTTCAGGAAGGTCACCCCACTGGACTGATGTACGCCTCCTACCAAAACAAATCTCCACATGGGATTTTATCTAGCATCTCTCAAAGTCCAAACCCCAGATGTGCTAATGCATAATCAGAAAGTAAAGATATCTTGCCATTTTGAGGATCTTAGTGGGATATCAAAACGACTTGTTTTACATTAGAATATTGTGGCAGTTTAAATGCTTTTGATGTCAGAAGGACTTGAATTTGATTCCTGGATATGCTGTTTATTAGCAGTTTAATCTTGGGCAAAACTGCTTGAACTCTTTTTTTTTTAACTTATTTATAAAATTAAAATAATATATCATGGAGATGTGTTTAGGAAATAATAAGATATGTGTCAGAAGTCACCTAGCATAATGCCTTACACATAGTCATGATAAGCACGTTGCTAGTGGGAATTTTGATGGGAAATACAGACACTTTAAACTTCTCTTTGCTAAGGGTCTCCCAGCCTGCTCCCACCTTCTCAGTTTTACTTCTCAGCTTTGTCAGTGACCTATCAAGATGCTCCACACCCATTGGTCTGTAAATTTCAGAACAGGAATGTCTTTCTTACAAAGCCTAAGTGTTTCATGCTCAGGGCCTGTGTGTGTGTTGGCGGGGTGGGGGGTGGGGACCAGTTCTATATAACTTGAGGCTTTCAGTAATACATCATCAGCCTGATACTTAGTTATCTCATCTCAAAAGAACACAGCAACCAGCCCAAGTAACCCAAAGAATCCAAAATAACCCAAATAACCCCAAATAAGCAAAACTGTCCTGAGTAGCTGAAGTGCTAATCTTGGTGTTTGGTGTTTGCACACCAGGTCTCCCCCTTAGGGTTTTATTTTTTATTTTATTTTTAAAGGTTTTATTTATTTATTTGACAGAAAGCGAGAGAGAGAGCGCGCATAAGCAGGGGGAGCAACAGGCAGAGGGAGAGGGAGAAGCAGGCTCTCCGCTGAGCAGGGAGCCTGATGTGGGGCTTGATCCCAGGACCCTGAGATCATGACCTGAGCCGAAGGCAGATGCTTAACTGACTGAGCCACCCAGGCCACCCCCCCCCCCCCCGCAACCTTAGGGTTTTAGCATAGCGGTTCTAGTAAATGGTTGGATCTGCTTGCTCCAGCAACTTCTCCTGAATAATATTTGAGGGGGTGCTTTCCATCCCTCAGACATCTGCCGAGTACCCTGTCGTTGCTCACTATTGTGCTGTGTATTTGGGGTATGCACAAGCACATGGAGACAGTCTCAGCACCCTGTGGAGCTCATTGTCCAGTGGGCATTACAATAGAACGTGACAGGTGCCTCCTTTAGGGTGCCATTGGGAGCCCTGTGGAGGGGGGCTTGGGGAGGCGGTCAGGGGAAGCTTCCAGGGCAGAAGTGTTCGAGTCAGGTCTTGAAGGATGATGAAAAGAAAGCCGGGAAAAAGTGGAGACATTCTACATAGAGGGAGTGTGGGAAAAACAAGGAGGCCATTGTGGAAAGTAAGCCCACAGGCTGAGACTTTAAAATAGAAGTCTTGATAACTCCTGTTTTGCAGGAAGGGAGGAGGCAGCCACGTAGCCAGTGGTGAGTTATCACCACACGGGTCCTTAACCCCTGATACTTGCTTCTACACACAGGCCAGCCTAAGATGCAGCCTCAGAATTGTCTTGTGACTCCGGTAGGAATGGAGAATCACAGATGGAGACTTAGGTTAGCAAAGCTAAAAAGCTATTTATTTATTTTTCATGACAAAAGCTTTATTTATTTATTTTTTATTATGTTATGTTAATCACCATTCATTACATCATTAGTTTTTGATGTAGTGTTCCATGATTCATTGTTTGCGTATAACACCCAGTGCTCCATGCAGTACACGCCCTCTTTAATACCCATCACCAGGCTAACCCATCCCCCCACCCCCCTCCTAAAAAGCTATTTATAGGGAGGACTGGGCCAAGAGTTTGGTCAATAACGCATCAGAGCTCTGTTTGCTGACTGTCTTTAACCAGCAGAATATATGGCCTACAGTGGTCTGTATGTGACCTGCTGTTGTCATCAGGGCAAGTCTTTTCCCTTGGCTTGGTTGATCTAAATTCATATTGTAGAGTGTAGGATGCACAGTCCATTCAGTTAAAGCACACATTTAAAGACACAAAAATTTACAAAAAAAAAAATTAGACATGCAATGTACCTGTGCTCCTTCCTATAGCTCTCACCCTAATATTTGTAGATGGGCTGGGATGCAGGGTGGGCCTCTTTTCCTCCTGTTAGCTTTAGTCTCTCTCTCTCCCCGACTGTCTCTCACCTCTTTTCTCCCCAGCACTGAAGTTTGCTTCCGGGAATGAGCACCTCTCCATCTCTCTGCCTGCAATGATACAGGGCTCCTCTTGGAAGCAGCCCAAGCATTGGGCCTCAACCACACAGCCTAACGAGCTCTACTCCCTTCGCTATTGCAGTTTCTAGCTCTGTTCCTGATTGTTATTGCACAAGTCTGTGTGCTGTAGAAATTACCTAAAATGCCAGTACTCAGGCAGAGTGTTCTCTATTGTGGATGCCTTATGGTTTGGGAAGTCGTCTGATGCTGGGAGTAATTTTATAGTTGAGGTTGGTCTCAGGACAGGAGACCCACTGGGCAACTATCTGGAAAAGCTCACCTCTGTCCTTAGAAACTCTAGTCATAGAATGCTCTTACTTCAAAAGTGCAACCATCATATATTTAGCAACTGTCCACTCTTCTTCATTCCAGGTACTGAAGTTACAAAATGTGTTTTCTCCTCTTCACTGAGCGAGGGAGGAGGCTTGTTTGTATACCAAGCCATGGCGCATACTGTGTTATGTGGTGATAAGAACCAAGCACTCTGGGGCAAAGGAAAGGTACCAGAGGGAGAGGTCTATCAAAGGGCCTCTCCCTCAGACCAGCCACCCTGCTGCAGAGGGATCAGCTGTCCCTGGAGCTGGGCTTGCCTTTTTAAAAAAAATTGTATTTATTTATATTAAAAATTTTAATATTAGTTTCATAGGGCTGCTATAACAAAATACAACAAACTGTGTGACTTAAAACAACAGAAATTTATTTTCTCACAGTTCTAGAGGCTTACAAGTCCAAAATCAAGGCATCAGCAAGGCCATGCTCCCTCTGAAGGCTCCAGGGAATCCTCCCCTGCCTCTTCTAGCTCTGGTGGTGGCCATAGTCACCGTGAGCAGAGCTCCTGTCTCTGCCTCTGGCCTCACTTGCTTTTCTTACCCCTCTGTCTCTGTCCCCGAATCTCCCACTCTATTTATATAAAGACACCAGTCATTGGATTTAGGACCTACTCTAATGTAGTATGATCTCATCTTAATTTTATCACATCTGTAGAGACTCTTTTTTCAAATAAGGTCATATTCACAGGCATCTGGGGTCAGGAATTCAACATAATTTTTTTTTTTTGGGGTGGAGTTTTCAACCCACAACCTGTGCTCTGTCCACCAAATGCAGGTGGGATGTGCAGGCCACCAAAGCTCATATACTTTAAGATCTCATTTAATCTTTTCAACAACTCTGAAGACACTGGTATTTAGACCCCTGTTTCACAGTTAAGGAAATAGAAGGTGAGTGATTTGCCTAAGATCACTAAGATACTAAAAATTATCTAGAGTTGGGATCAAATCCAGATTTCCACTGTGCTTCATTCCTCAAGGTAGACCTTTTTTTTTTTTTAAGATTTTACTTATTTATTTTATAAAGCGAGAGGGGGAGAGAGAGAGAGCATGCACAAGTTGGGGGGCGGGGAGAGGCAGAGGGAGAGGGGAGAGGAAGGGAGAGAATCTCAAGGAAATTCTCCACTGAGTGCAGAGCTGGATCCCATGACCCTGAGAGCATAAGCTGAAATCAAGAGTTGGATGCCTAACCGACCGAGCCACCCAGGTGCCCCAAGGTAGACTTTTTTTTTTTTTTTTTTAAGATTTTATTTATTTATTTGAGAGAGAAGCACAAGTGGGGGGTGGGTAGAGGGAGAGGGAGAAGCAGGCTCCCTGCTGAGCAGGGAGCCTGTTGTGGGCCTCCTTCCCAGGACTCCGGGATCATGACCCAAGGCGAAGGCAGACGCTCAACCGACTGAGCCACCCAGGCTCCCCATAGATTGCTGTTTTAAAAGCAGTTGTTGATTATTTGCTGCTTACAGCATGATGGTTGAGTGTGGGCTCTGGAGCCAGATTGCCTGTGTTCAAACCCATCTCCACAGTTTCCCAGCTGTTTGGCCTTGGAGAGATGATAAATCTGTATCATCTGTATCCCGAGGTGTCCTTGTCCCTAACATGGGGCTGAGAATGATAGCATTGATCTTACAGTGCTGTTGTGAAGATCTAAGGAGTTAATGCTTACAAAGCCCTTGGAACACTGCCCAACACACTGACCTCCTGTGGTTATTTCCTGCGTACAACAACCTTTCAAGCAGGTGTCATTGTCTCTATTTTACGGATAAGAGAATTGAGGCCAGAAAGGCCATACACAGCCAGAGGTGGCAAAGGCAGGATTCAGACCCAGGCCCCATCTGACTCCAAAGCCCTCTGGTTAGAGCAGGGGCGGTAGAATCCCTTTCCCCAGCCTTTTGCCTGGCCCATTGTACATCTCACCACCCAGCCCCACCTATAGCATTGATTATTTCCTGCCTGGTCTAACCTGCTCTGGAGATCAGAGGCCGGGTTAGAAGGATGTGATCAGTCATTATCAACATGTCTTTCTGATTTTGGTAGTTTGGATAGTATTTATTGATTGCTACTCAATGATTCGGCATTGTGATAAGCACTTCACATGCCTTTTCTCATATACTTTCAGAATTTTGAAAGGAAGCTTTACTATCCCCATTTCATAGAAACTTAGGCTCACAAAGATTCCACAGAAAAAGACATCCCCCTTTTGTGGCCACCTTCACTCACTTCCTTTACAGCCGGACATCCTAGTTTGGCCAGGCCATGCAGTTGGAAAAATCCTAATGAGACAGAGAACGACCTCACCATACCTTTCCTTTTCTTAAAAGCCCAGAAATCCCTTCATGGTTTAATTATGTGATAGAGGGCCAATTATGTGATAGAGTTCTGTCTGCCACAGAACTCCAGGGGGCATGATTCCCATTCTGTCTGAGGTGAATGCGGCCCCCTCAAGTTGTGTGAAGCCACTAGGGCCACACAACTTGCGAGGTCGTGAGAAACCGTGCGTGTTTTTCCATTTTCCGCCACAAGAGGGAAACATACAACCACAAGTGAGCAAGCAATTCTTTAGACCCACTTTTAAATACTTTTTACTTTTTTTTTTTCTTTTTTAACCAAGGGGTTTTCATACGTAGTTTCTGGTAATAGTCCGAATATGGGAAAATACTCTGTTAGCACCAAATGAATATTCTTTTTTTTTTCTGAGTTTAATAGTAGATTTTTTTTTTTAATTTTATTATGTTAGTCACCATACAGTACATCATTAGTTTTTGATGTGGTGATCCACGATCCATTGTTTTCATATAACACCCAGTGCTCCATGAATACATGCCCTCCTTAGTACCCATCACTGGGCTAACCCATCCCCCCTCCCCCCTCCCCTCTAAAGCCCTGTTTGTTTCTCAGAGTCCATAGTCTCTCATGGTTCATCTCTCCCTCCGATTTCCCTCCCTTCATTTTCCTTAAGGGAGTTAAATGAAAATTGTCTTGAAGATGTTCCAAAAAGGAAATAAAAGGTACATATAAAAATTCTATATGAAACATGTAAATTGCCATTTTTACAGGTCAAAATGGTTGAATATTGGTAATTTCTAATAAAACAGGAGCCCTCGTCACAAGTGCAGTATGTAGGAAAAGGCCTTCTAAGCCCTGTGCCTCTTCAAAGATTGTTTTTAGATTTAGCCACATGAACTAAGAATGGCATTTTGGAGGTGGGGAATGCCTTCCTTACCTTCTCTCTCACCTCTGGGAGCTCATAACTCCCTCTTGAGTTCCCAGATTAGCACTTCTTACTCCATTTTTTTTTTTTTTAAACAATTCGTTGACTTATCTATCTCTCTCTTTAGACCAAAAGTTTCTTGACAGCTTGAGTCTGTCCTCTTCCCGTGGTACACAGCATTTGGTGAAATGAATGCAGCAAGTCAGTTTATGTAGTAACTGCTGGATACATGGGTGGATAAACAGATGGACAACAGGCTGGCAGATGCTAAAGGATGTACACGCTCTGATGCCACTGTTTTGTTTTTAATTTCAAAATATGCTCCAGGAATCTTTTTGAGCCTGAGATTCTGCACAGCTCTGAGCCATCGAGCCCTTGGAAATCTTCAGAACTTGTACCTTCTTTATAGTTTAATGTAATTTCTCTTTTTCTTTAAAGGACATTTCCTAATTCTGTTAAAACATATATACCCATAGATTGGTATGATACACAGCAACATAGTTTCAGATTGATTCGGGGGCCATAATAAAAGCTAAGGCTTATGTAGGGCTCACAAGACACTAGAACCAGCTATGCTAAGTTCTTTACATTTATTAACTCATCGTTATACAACAAACCATGCAATACATATTATTTTCTTTCTTTCTTTAACTTTCTTTAAAGGATGCATTGTTTAAATTGAGGTATAATTGACATGTAACATCATATTACTTTAGGTGTACAGCATAATGATTTGATATTTGTGTATATGCAAAATGATCACAATAAGTCTAAATAGGTATTATTTTCAGTCCCCATTTTAAAGATGAGAAAGTGGGGGCACCAAGAAGTTAGGTATTTTGCCCCGGGTCACCCAACTAGTAAATGGTACTCTGCCTGTCTCCTTGCTATTAATTGAGGTTGCTCAAAAGGAGAAAGAGAGAGACTTTCCTCTCTTCCTCTTCTTGCCTGGATGGGTCAGCAGGTAGAGCTTGGCTCAGAGCCAGCAAATGGGAGCCGTGCACCACCGAGCCCAGCTCAGCACTGTGAAGAGCTGCAAGTGGTTGCAAGTGATAGGAAGCTAGTCTGACTACAGTGAGTTGCCAAGAGGACTGCTCCATAAGGTTGCAGAGGTGTCTCCTGAAAGCCAAGGGTGGAGTGGACAGCTGGGCCTCACACGAGCCTGAGATGGGAGGAACCTCGGCAGCCACTCTCTATCTACCCCCTCTGTTTATCTCAGCTTTGTTTTCCTCTCTCTGCCGACTCAATTGTCAGAGTAAGTTGGGGGAGTTCATGTTGTGTGTGTGTGTGTGTGTGTGTGCGTGCATGTGATCTTAGTTCTAAACTCATTTACTCAAACTCCTATGAATACAAATTTAGAAATCAAATAAACTGATTTAGTTCTAAAATTCTTTGTCTAACAAGCAAATCTTGAAAGTATTCAAGTTGTTCTCATATAATCTCATTATGATAACAGCAGACACTTTTGTAGGGCATCCTATACCAGCTCTGGTTTTAGAACTTGCTGTGTATTACCTCATGCAACCATGCCTGCAGACAACGTGTGAGCTAGGGGGTCTGTTATTCTCCCTATTTTTTACAGATGAGGCCACGGATGCGCCAAGTGGTTAAATGACTTTTCCGAGGTTACACAGCTAGTGACTGGCAGAGCTGGGTTTCCAGCCTGTCAGTAGGGCCTTACAGTCCACTCCCTGAAACACTACAGCAAATTGTCTGCCTCTGATGATTTAAAATCCAAACTGTAAATATGGTACAAAATTTTCTTGAATGTCCCAATGTTTATAATTTTGATAAAATTCTCTTACCTCCTTAAACTTAAAATCATAAGTCCAAATAGGTTACTCGAACTACACATTAGAAATTGGGAATATAAGACTAATCTGTTAGATAAATTAATATCCCAGATTCTCCTAACATACTTAAAATATCAAATATACTTAGATTTTCTCCCAAACTTACTGCAAAATTATTAGTGCTACAAGTCTGATTTATTTTGTTATCTGTACACTATATGAGTTTGATTTACTTCATATCCATACTTCATTCTCAATCTTTCTATGTTTAAAATACCCTCTTCAGGGGGTGCCTGGGTGGTGTATTCGGTTGAGTTTCTAACTCTTGGTTTCAGCTCAGGTCATGATCTTATGGTCATGATTTCATGGTTGTGAGATTGAGCCCTGCATCGGGCTCCACACTCCACTCAGAGTCTGCTTAAGACTCTCTTTCCCTCTCCTCCCGACCCCCTCAAATAAATAAATATATCTTTTTAAAAAATGCCCTCTTCAAAAACCAGTCTCTCACCCCAAATAGTTAGGAGTGACCTTTCCATTTGAATTGGGGTGACACTGTCAGCTGACTGCAGTGCATGCTGCCTGGAGAGCTGCATAGGAAACCACCCCAGTCCAGAACACAATGCCAAGAGGGAGTCTCAAGCAGCTTGCGTTCACAGACCACATTCCCTACTTCTCATGTCTACTGAATCTGCAATCCCTACCCTCTTGAGAAGATTCATCTAACCTATTTTATGCTTGATTCTATTCTGAATAGTTTTCCAGTTCTTTCCGTACATTGGCCCACAAATCTCAGAGATGTCTAAGTGCTCCAGAGTTGTATCCTGCATAGCATACAGGTATTCTCACATAGTGTGTGGCCGTCGGTCACAATTTGTGGATATTCTCATGACACGACTGTCCCTGCCCCACAGCTCCTGAAATTACCTATCTTCCCAGTTCAAAGACTAACTGAATTGAATCTGTACTTTTTTGAGTCCTAATTCTAGATTCCTGGGAGGGAAAATGTGAGTAATGTAGCTTTGGTCAGGCATCCACCTCTGGCGATCATGGCCTGGCATCAGGGTCCTGTAGTAGAACAGGGTCCTGTAGGAGCTAGGTCCTCCTCCTGGCTCTAGGAGTCTACTCTTGTGGGGTGGGTGGGGGACAGTTCTCAGAGAAGAGAGGGAATGAGTGGAAGACAGTGTGTGGAGAAGCAGTCAGAGGAAAGAGGTTGTTTGGGTGGTGCCTTCATGCCAGAGGAAGAAATCCCAGCAGGGCTCAGAGTAGCCTCGGGACTTAAAGTTGAAGCTTGTGCAGGAGGCTGGCAGAGGAGGCGCTCTGCACAAGACCCCACTGACCAGGATCCTCAGAGCCACCCCAGCCGAGGAAGGATTCCTTTTTTGCAGCCTTGTTAATCTTTTTCCAGTCTCTCCTTCTTGAAGCTATTTGATGCACCACTGGCAGCCAGTTAACTTTCCAAAAGCATATCAGTTTTAGATTCCTTTTCCTTAAAAATTTCCATAGCTTCTGGTGCCTACAGAATAAACTTTAGTGTGGTTCATGAGGCTTTGTAGTTTTGCCCCCGCTGTTTCTCCGGTCTCACCCCATTACTGTAACCTCTCAAGACTGATAGATCTGCGCATGCACCTCTGGGACAGGGCCGAGGCCACCACACAGTGGTGGCTCCTGTGACGTGAACTTCTTTTTTAGATTTTATTTATTTATTTGACAGAGAGATAGAGAGAGCACAAGTAGGCAGAGTGGCAGGCAGAGGGAGAAGGAGAAGCAGACTCCCTACTGAGCAGGGAGCCCGATGTGGGGCTTGATCCCAGGACCCTGAGATCATGACCTGAGCCGAAGGCAGACGCTTAACCGACTGAGCCACCCAGGCGCTCTCTTGACGTGAACTTCTTAAGAACAAAGGTCCATGCCCTTTTTCTCTCCTCCTCTGCCTCCTGAATATGAAAAAAAAATTCATATCTTTACATTGTTTTCTAGTTCACAAAGGCTTTCCTAGACACTTGGTGAGGTTGTCATCACAAAAACCTTATCCCATTGTAGGGATGAGGAGACTGAGGATTGAGAGGGTGAAGGGGCTACCATTTACTGGTAATCTGTTAGCTGCCAGACACAGCACTACATGTTTTCACATATTACCTGATTCAGTTCCCAGGACAACCTGGAGAGCTGTTCCCATTTTACAGGCTCAGTGCAGGTAAGTAACTTGCTCACGATTACATTTCTCATGCAGTTGAAAGTCAGATTTGAGCCCTGGTTTTATCTGGCTCCTAAACATGGGGTCTTTGCATTATCCTGCGATGCCTAGCCCAGTGCTGGCATTCATGACATGCTTACCTACTGTTGGTGGGAGAAATGAATGAGTGTCTTCCCATCACTTGGGTCACATACCCCAACCACTCAGGCAGGCCCCTGCAGCTGTCACATAGTGCAGGGTGTCAGGCTGGGGGTCTAATGATCCCTGCTACTTTTAGCCCGATTACTCGCTTTCTTTCCAGTGCTTACACCTGGAGACAGGGTTAGCAATCCCATCCCCCATGTCCACTACTGTGGCAAAAGCCAAAGAACATGGTAGTTAGCTACTCAGTAAGTATTTACTGATGGACAGAAAGTGAGAATGAGTAAAGGGTGGGTAAGTCTACAGTTTCTGTTGTGTTCTACTAGGAAGCTATCTGCAGATCAGAACGGGCGCTGGAGTCTTTGTGAGGCTGGGAGCGAAGGGGTTCATAACTCTGCCATCGTGAAATTGATTGGACCCAAGACCAGTATGAAAGTTCCTAGTCTGAAGGGAGTAATCCTTAAATCCCCCATGTGGTTTAAATGTAATTTGTGTCACTGTGAAGGAGTACCGGCAATGCAGGCAGATTCATTAGGCCAAATTGGGTTCGCTATGCTCGACAGTAACGTTTCCGAAGATGAAGTTCAACCTTTGCTGGAGAGCTAAAACAAATGAGTTTCTTAATAGCTGCCCCACTTAGTCCACGCGTCATAGGAAGCTTCATGTTCTTAATGCCCCTTCTTTTTTACCACACTTCACAGTTCATCTAACATTGCTGCTTCTGGTAATATTTTTATATGGGGTTGAGTTCTACAGTGTCCATAAAATTATGACTCAGGCTCATTTTTAGAATAGAAGCTTTTCTAGGGCAAGGGTTATATCTTTTTGCTTTAGTTTTGCATATTGACCAACACCGTGCTGGACATATGTAGTCACTGACAATGTTACTACTCTCTGTTCTGGGGTATAGAACTCTTTCCTCTGGAGGCTTAGATTCAGTGTGCACTTAAATTGCTGGGTATTCATTGACGTGTGCAAGAGCTGTGAGAGAGGGAATTTTCCCCAATCCATGCCTCGCTGGAGGGCTGGCTCACACACAGGGAGGGAAAAAGGTCCATGTGCCCACCTAGATATTTCCATGCAAGAGGGATGCGCTGGGTTCACCCACTGGGTTAACTTAGTGACCTGATTCTACAGGTTAGACATGTATGATCTCTTGGTGCTCAGTCACGACTATCCGTTTCCTTCTGCGTTAAATAATTTTGAAAATGTGAAGATGATCTACAGGGAAGGTATATTTAAACATCTTGAAATTAAGAGGCAAATAATAATCACCCCCGAGATGGCATATCAGGTAATTGGAAGAGTACCAGCATTACCAAGTTTGCAATATTTCTTTTAAGCTACTTTGGAAAGTTATTTTTTTAAATAGGATAATCTTTTTTTTTTTTTAAGATTATTTATTTATTTGAGAGAGAGAGAGCACGAGCACAAGCAGGTGGAGGGGCAGAGGGGATGGGAGAAACAGACTCACTGTTGAGCAGGGAGCCCTATGTGGGACTCGATCCCAGGACGCTGGGATCATGACCTAAGCTGAAGGCAGACGCTTAACCGACAGAGCCACCCAGGCACCCAGAAACTTTTTTAATTTTTAAGAATCAGAATAGTTACATTTGGAATACTTTCTGTATCAGTTAGTTTTTAGATAGTTAGAAACTGGTGCTAGGTCCAAAAGCAGGTTTAATTCTGGAAAAGTGCAGCTTTTACAGCACTTACGGTGTAAAAAAATATTTTTAGAAACAAGTTATGGTTCACATGAAAGCACACTGGTAAGCTGAGGTGTTCTAGCATGTGATGTGGCCACAGTCTTCAAGAAAAAAAAAAGTCTTTCCTATCCTTTGAAGCAAAAGCTGTTGGATCTCATGCTGTGAACAAACCCACTTTTATGCTTGTATTTTTTTATATTGAACATCTATTTTGAATTTGCATAATTATGCCTTGATTCTTCGTAACTTCTCATTTTATGAAATTGATCTGCATTAACCATAAACTAAATAAAATCAATGCGTGGGAAAAAAACCAACAAAATGTTAACTGTCTTGGTTCGAGCTTCGGGAACTGAGCTTCACAGAGAGAGTGGCAGACCACCAGCAGAGAACAGGATGGAATGTGTGGGCAGAGAAGCTTCAGCTGGGGCTATTGGCGCACCCTTATGACCAAGTGCCCTAAGTCTACCCTGGGATTGCAAGAACTTGTTAAGAAAACTACCAATTATGTGGTCGGTTGCTCTGTTATTCCCAATGAAAAGATTATGGGGTTGATATTTCATAAATCTTGATCTATTATTAAATATGTCAAGACACATATGCTGGCCTAATTTGCAAGCCTATCTAGAACCAGAGAAAACTTGGCACCAGACTTAAAAAAAAAAAATGAATAAAAAAATGCCTTTATTGTCATTGCAAAACAGTGGGTATGTAAACTGTCAGTACAGCAAGCTGACTTCATAAATTAATTTCTAAAGAATTTCATTTTTAAAAAGTAAATAAAAGCCCCACATAAGCTATAAAACGTGTTCTTTGGCCAACTGCTTTTTGGCTTACCAGACATGGTCTTGCGAATTGTTTTAATGTTACGTCTCGAGGTCTTCCCTGCACTTGGACCAGCACCATTTGTCGTTGGAAGCAGCCCAGGCTTTGCCACCAGAGGCTGCCTTCGGCTCTTGGGCCCGCTCACTCAGCTGGTCCTGCACAGAGCGTCCCCCTGAGCAGAGAGGGCAGTCTGCTGCTCCCAGTCCCGTTTGCTTTCGGACCTTGCTTGACAAGTTAGTAGGACAATACTCAGATTTTGTTTACCAAGGGATTATTCATGTTTCGCTTGAAAACCTGGACTCCAGTGCATCTCGGACTCTCCAAACATGTGGTGTAATTAGTCCTGGTTTACTTTTTAAGCATCCTTGACAAGTTCATCAAAACCTCAACAGTGGAGTTTCTTAATCGTCAGCTTCTGCTGAACTAGATAAGGAAGACACATGCATGCGTTTAAATAGATCATTAATAAAATCTCAGGGACAAGGGGTGCCTGGGTGGCTCAGTCGTTAAGCACCTGCCTTCAGCTCAGGTCATGATCCCAGGGTCCTGGGATAGGGTCCTGGGATGGAGCCCCGCGTCCGGCTCCCTGCTCTGCGGGGAGTCTGCTTCTCCCTCTCCCTCTGCCTGCCGCTCCCCCTGCTTGTGCTCTCTATTTCTCTGTCAAATAAATAAATAAAATCATTAAAAAAAAAACCTGAGAAGATGAAAACACAAAATTTAATCATATGTTCATATTATTTTCCCAGATAATAACTTGATCAGACCTTGTGCACTTAGAGAAACATACTTTTTTCCCTCCCCGTTTCGCTTACGTTTTCAAGGATTTGGTGCACCTCCGTTCCCACATTTCCCTAAGTTCAAGGGAATGACCAAGCTGTTGATCATTCAGGCATGTTTGTAGGTATCTACTCTTCTAGAGCTGAATGCTGTTTTGCTAAATCCTTGGTGGGCAATGAATAAATCTGTTCTGTTTGGCGACTTTCTTCCTTCCAACTGGAATGGCACATGGGAGGTAAAAAATGACTTGGGTATCAAAATGATGGTGATGTAAGGAAACCAGAGGTAACTGAGATCCCTCACTTCCATTTTAAGATTGACCTTTAGCTTGCTAGATGGCATGGGACAACTGTAGCAGCAGACGGCCTTCTCAGCAGCGAGTGCCCAGAGAGGCTCTGCGTTAAGGGGTGTCGGGAGCAGTGGGAGCTACACCAGGGTGTCCTGTTCACGATGAGCCTGCTTTTGGGGACTGCACTTGCTCCATCTTTGCCTGGGCTCTGCGAGGGGAGTCTGACAGCCAGCTGGTGTTTGTGACTGAAGGCTGCCAGAATCCTTTGGAGCGATCTAACGGGGGAGATGAGGCAAAAATAATTGAAGGGTATTTGGCGTGGTTATGTGGGCAGAAGTGTCCTCACCAAAACAGCTTGGAAGATGTGCTTTGTGTGTGGGTGTGGGCGGGCGTGTGGCCCTTCACTTTTCACCAGGGGTGACGACAGCAAGGACTTAACCCAGCTTCCTCGTTGAGAGTGTCTGACCTCTGTTTTAGTTACTCAGATGACACTGTTGCAGCTTCAGTTCGGACAGACTATTTTGAGGACCCTTGCCTGCTCTCCGGAACCCCTTGCTGAGCCAAGTGGTGAAAATGAAAGATGAGTGATTTTGATGAATGGATTTCTGGGAAATATAGAAAAATGGAAGAAGGTCCTCTTCCTCTGTTGACCTTTGCTACTGCTCCTTACTATGACCAAAAGCCGGGAACTAGTGGATTACGGAAGAAAACCTATTGTTTTGAGGCGAAGCCATGTTATCTGGAGAATTTCATCCAGAGTCTGTTCTTTTCCATAGACCTTAAAGATCGCCAGGGAGCCTCACTGGTGGTTGGTGGAGATGGGCGGTATTTTAATAAATCGGCGATAGAAACAGTAGTGCAGATGGCGGCCGCCAATGGGGTTGGTATACGATAATTATTGTTATGTTTCTGGCTCTCCACATATGTTTCTTTCTTCACTTTGCAGAAATATACAAAAGTACAAAGATTTGTATGTTGTGTACACCTGCTACTAACATCCAGTTAGTGTTTCATTGTGACTTCAGAGAACGTATATTGTGATATGACTCCTGAAATTACATTAGTCACATTGGGATATAGGAATGTGAGTTCGGCTCCTTAAGTGTTGTACTCTGTGCCTTTTGCTTGAAAAAATACCTGTTGCTTTTTAGACATTTGAAGCACACCCCCAGCCTTAAGCGGTCTTATCTACATTCTAACCTAGTTCCAAGGGGTACCCTCTCCTATGTAAGAAGGCTCTAATGAGTAGTGGAGAGAGGAGGATTTTGTTTTCTTTCAATGGCTTCCTTGTTGAAGTTCAGTCACTTGTCAAACAGGAAAACAAAAGCCAGGGCATGCTGTTGTTTGTGGATCCTGGTAGTCATGCAGAAATGCCAGGAGGGGATTGGAAAATGTTAGGTATAAGCCTACCAAGAGGACCTGTTACAGGGGAACCTGCTTATAATGACCTTGGACACAAAGAAGCCCTGTGTGCGGTGAATTTGTGCAGCAGGGTAGAGTTAATAACTCCTGTAAGACTATAATATAAGGAGGCTCTGCTAAGAGCTCTGCATTGTGAAAAACTGCATTGGCTGAATTAACCAAATCAGAAGGAATCTTGCACCAGAAGGCATTGATCTTGATAATCTAACAATTTGCACAGTCCCACTGATTTGCAGGAAGGTGGGCATCAGGACGTTGCTGTTTTTGCTCTGCAGATTCCTCTTTGGGACCAAAAATATATTTTTAGTGTTTTAAATTATACTTAGCAGTAATTTGGAGCACACAGTCCCTCAGAACTCATAAATTTTAAAAATCTGTTGTATTTCCTTTCTGGGAGTGATTCTGGTTCTGAGAACATAAAAATTTAGCATGGCAACCAAATGTGTTGGGCATTCATCGTCAGTCTATTTTAATAATACACCAAGCAGGTGTGATTGCAAAACCCAAATTAAAGACAAAAACAAAAACACACCGCCACATTAAATTAAAAAATGTTTGTAGATCCTAATGTTTATAATGCGAAGTTTCCTTCCTGCCCAGTTTCAGAATCTGAATGCCTCTCATGTAAAAATTGCTGATAAAGCACTCAAATATGAAATTATTATGAAGCATACACATTTTTAAGATAAAATGTGACATGCTATAAATTTCACCTTTGAGGAGAGCTGCAAAGGGAACAGTATTAAGATGCTTTTAATCTTTAGAGAAAGAACGAAAGGAACATTATTTCTCCGCATATATCTAGATTGTTGAGTGGATCTGGTACACTGTCCCCTTAGCTGTAATATATTTGGCTTCATTTCATTTTTGTGTGGAGCTGAAGGATGTGGAAGAGGTGGTAGGAATGTGTAATTCAGGCAGACCCCATAGACTTGTTCAGATTTACGATCTGAAGGTTTGCTAAATAATACATTTAAGTGATAATAATTGACTAAATATGGTAACTGCCTATTTGTTAGAGCTGTGGCAGGCCAAGCAATATTTTGAAATCTTCTCAAGGGCGTTCTTTATTTAAAATAGTGTTGCACTACATCAAAAACTAATGATGTATTGTATGGTGACTAACATAACATAATAAAATTAAATTAACTTTAAAAAAATAGTGTTGCATTTAAAGCAGTCATGCAACCAAACTGAATTACGTCAAACATTTAGTGGACCAATAAAGCACTTTAATCTGATAGAACCTATCACCTCCTAGATGGTTTGATTCCTTCTTTTTCTAACATATCCTCAATTCTGACGCCTGTAACATCCCTTTGATTGTGGACAGAGCTCTAGGGAGGAAATGTAAAGGAAAGATAATTTATTGCCACAGATTCTGGTAGAAGTCATTGTTCCTTCCTCACCTCTGTCAATACCCACTCCACCCTTAAGCCGATTCTTGGAAGCCTCTTCAGCCTAGTGAGCTAAATGAAGATCATTTCATTTTTTTTCTCTTTATTACACATTTATCTGGTGCATTTATGGACTGTAGAATATAATTAGCCTTTGTTAGAAGTTTCCCTTTGTTTTTATTTGCATAGAGCTGTCTGCATTTACAGGAAATTTTTTTTACATGATGCTTCTGTGAGCTAAGAAGTACAGGAAATTTTAACATACAAAAATAAGACATTAGTGGGGCCCCATTTGTAATACTGATATCTCATTTGGTCTCCAGAGCTTTAAACTTAGAGATATGTTTAGAAATAAGAATATGTGTATATGGCCAGCAGGGCAAAGAACGTGGAACTTGTTTTTTTGTGAAACATAAGAAAACACCAGGTCCTGTTTTTTAAAAGGAAAACTGAGTTTGCTCCCTGTCGTGTTTGACGATAAAATGGCGGGTAAACAGTAAGGTATCCCTCCTTGTAGTGTGAACTGTGTTATGCAAGAAGGAGTAGCAGGAGGGGGAGGGAAGGACAGGAAAGGCTGTTTGATGGGGGTACTTTGAGTACCAGCTAGAGGGAGTTATCTGTAAGTTGGTAGACACTTGGGAGCCAGGGAAGGATTTTTCTTTTAAGAAAAAA